>NW_019268545.1:11696-27709 GCF_002738365.1 Cucurbita moschata | reverse complement strand
AGCTTATATTATCAACCGGTTGCCTACTCCACTTCTTGAAGGTAAGTTACCCTTTGAACTCCTTTATGACTACACTCCACATTATGACAATTTTCATCCCTTTGGTTGTCGTGTTTATCCTTATTTGCGTGATTATATGCCTAACATGCTTTCTCCCCGCAGCATAACTTGTATTTTTTTGGGTTATAGTCCTGCTCATAAAGGGTTCCGCTGTATTGATCCCGCCACTACTAAGCTATATATTATCCGCCATGCTCAATTTGATGAAACTCACTTTCCTGCTATCCCTAGCTCCCAGGCCCAACCTCTTTCCTCTATTCCTATTTCAAATTTCTTGGAACCACATCTTTATCATATTGCTTCATCCCTCCCTACCACTTCATCATCGCCCATTCCTCGATCCAGTTCATCCCCGTGTGATATTTGTTCTAACATTGTGGATGAGTCTGTGCAGGTTGATACTTCTCTTGCAGGTTTCACTTTGCCACCCTCGACTTCTAATTCGACCTCTATTGAACCTACTGTTGATTCCTCTTCTTTGGGCACTCATCCTATGATCACACGAGCCAAAAATGGTATATTCAAGACTCGTCATCTAGCAAATCTTGGTATTTTGGGCTCATCTGGACTTCTTTCTGCTCTTCTTGCATTCACTGAGCCAAAAGGATTCAAATCTACGGCTAAGAATCCTGCTTTGGTGGCTGCCATGGATGAAGAAATTCGAGCGTTACAACAAAATGATACTTGAATTTTGGTTCCTCGCCCTGCCAACACCAACACCTGACTGCTGATGGTTCTTCTTTCTCTAATCCTACTCTCTATAGATCTCTTGTTGGTGCCCTTCAATACTTGACTATTACGCGTCCTGATATTGCCTATGCTGTCATTTCTGTCAGTCAATTCTTGCATGCCCCTACTGTAGATCACTTTCTTGCTGTCAAACGTCTCTTGTTGGCGCCCTTCAATACTTGACTATTACGCGTCCAGATATGGACCCTGTCAGTCAATTCTTGCATGCCCCTACTGCAGATCACTTTCTTGCTGTCAAACGTATTCTTCGCTATGTCAAAGGAACACTCAACTTTGGTCTTACCTTTCGTCCATCCACTGTTCCTAGTATGCTAGTCGCTTATTCGGATGTTGACTGGGATGGTTGTCTCGATACCCGTCGTTCTACATCCGGCTATTCTATTTATCTTGGTAACAATCTCGTTTCTTGGAGTGCCAAAAAGCAACCTACTGTCTCACGCTCCAACTGTGAATCTGAGTATCATGCTCTTGCCACAACTGCTACTCAACTTCTTTGGGTTACGCATCTTTTGCATGACCTCAAATTCCTTATTTCACAACAACCTCTACTCTTATGTGACAACAAAAGTGTTATTTTTTTGAGCTCTAATCCCGTTTCTCACAAACGAGCCAAACATGTTGAACTAGATTATCATTTTCTTCAAGAACTTGTTATCGCTGGCAAACTTCGCACACAATATGTACCCTCTCATCTCCAAGTTGCTGACATCTTCACAAAAAGTATTTCTCGACCTCTCTTTGAGTTTTTCAGATCCAAGCTTCACGTTCGTTTAAATCCGACGTTCAGCTTGTGGGGGGAGGGGTGGAGGTTAAGGATAGTTGACCGTTCATTATAAGGCAAATATCTAGATATTTGCCTTACATAACGGCTTACTATATTTGCGCTTTTATTAAAGGCAAATATATTGTATTCATTTATTATTCTTTCTTCTTACCGTTATTTCCATATTATTTGTAATTTACCATATTTCTGTATTCTGTAAATGATTATAAATAAGAGAATTCTTACCACCATTTAAGTGTGGTGGATTCAGCAAACATTTACAACGTCTTATAAAAAGGCTTGTGCTACAGAACCTTAAGTACTACCAAAACTTTGCATCATCGACTAGATAAATTCTTGCCAATGTAACCTTCACTTCTTATAAAAAAGGCTTGTGCTACGAAACCTTAAGTACTATTCGAGGTCAAAGATAAAGTTCTCTAGAGCCTTGGCATCTTGAACCCCATGATAAGGCTTGTGCTACAGAACCTTTATCTAGTTGAAATTGGACTACAACTTAAACTGGGGTTTGATTCTCAAATCCGCCACTTCATCCCTACCCACTCCAAAGGCTACTCTCAAAATTTTAGATATTTTTTAGACAATCTGAACGATTTCTTGTTGAGTATTATCTAAGCCCGCAATATGTTCTTCCATCCAAGCAACAGAGCCTGTCGAGCTATCCCCACGCTTGAGCCACTAGCAGTTGTGGCAGTCTTTTGGCGCCTTGACCCTAACCATTAATACATGGACATTAGTTTCTCAAGGCGACCTGCCAGCTCGTTGATCCTGTTAGCTTTAACGAATATAAAATTAATGCGAGATTTTAAAAGCCCCAATTCATCAGGAACTTCACTTAGGTAGAGTAACTAATTTTTTATCTCTACCAATTGATTAGTCTGGGACTTGCCCAATTCTTTTGCAGCAAACATGTTTGTGTCCTACGATTCAAGGAGACAACTTGGCTTTGATACTACTTATCACAATTGAATTATTGTGGCACCGGGATATAGATTATGCGACACTTATTCTAACCCAGTGAACAAGATAGTATTGGCTAAGAGAAAATAAGCAATAACCACAACGTTGATAGCATATAACCTGAATAGGAAGAATTGATTACTAGTCACATACCTTATAGTACATTTTGAGGCATTTTAGCCCTAACAGGTGTAGACATTATTTTGTTGACAGGTCATACACCCCATACTAACACAACAATAATAGTAAATGCCTATCTAACTTGAAAGTAAGTAAAGGTGTTTGGAACGGACATGCGGTTGTGGACAATACGTCATGAACAAGCATGATTCGGGCATCTGACATGCGATCGTAGGCAACACGCCATGGACAAGCATGACCGTGACAGCCTGCAGCTTGACTTAAGCTCACCTCGTCTTGACAAGGTATGTAAGTTGTAAGGTTAGTAGGCATGATCTCACACCTTATGTGAATTATATGCATATGTCAGTTACTTACTGCCTTATGAACTAATTAGGATACAATTTGTTACAATACCTAATAACTTGGTGTTTAGGATACAATATGTTATAATCTAATAACTTGGTGTCTATTGCATGATGATAGATTATGGACCCTAAAACCTGAAGTGGTACTATACGAGATGGTAGAGTAGGTAGAGGCTTGACTGAGACCGACCCTACTCAAATTCCTTATAAGGAAAGGCATGCTAAGAACAAGTGTTGGAATAAGTAGATACCATGATGCTACAATCTATGATCTAGGCCACTCAGATAAACTAGGGTAACATAAATAGAGGAGAAAATGTCAGAATATCTAGGTTGTCGAGAGTGTTAAGATTTGTGCCCTAAAACCTTGTAATTAATTGTTTAATTTTAATAACAACTTTGATTATTTTATTTAAAATTTAATATTATCCCATATGTGATTGACATACAAGAGGATCATGTTTAAGAATAACCTAAAGGGTCTATATTATATGGATAAAAGTTTGCGGGTGCTAAACAACTAGAAGGTTCAACCACACCAGAGGTAGTTCCTTCAGCATTTTTACATGAAGCTTTAGCGATGTGATTCTCGTAAGTTAGGTTTATGTCTATCAAGTTTAATCCAGTGCAATGATTTGTTGGACTACAATCAAACTTGATTGCTATTTCAGTGGCTGAAGTTCCCTTGATGTCTTCGTAAGTTACTTCGCTAACTTTAACTCCAGAATCCTATTAAAATAAAGAACAATCAAAATATGCTATGAAAACGGATAACCAAGGACATCTATAAAAACATTTACCATGTAACTTGTTTTACTTAGTTATTCTCCACCAAAAATTTTTAATTCCATGAAACCCTAAGTTATATTATAAAACTATATTATAAAACTAAATATAAATTAGGAATTCAAGAATAAGATACAAATATATACAACAAATAAGATATAAATCGAGCATATTCTTAGATTTTCTAGATAGTTATATAAGTTTGAGCAATTATCTCCAATGATATTAGATATTTTTGATAAATTAAAAAATAAAATCATAAAAGCTTCATACCATTTTAAGACATTGGAGAGTAATAAAATCCCTAATTTATTACCTATAAAAATAATTTAATGTACCAAAAAATAATACTAATAATTTAGCGCCCATCTTAAACACAAACAAATTTCAAACAATTGGAGATAAAATAAATCAATTATTTATAAAATTTAAAATTTAAGTTCTATTCATCAAATTTAAGAAAAAATATAATAAGAAAAAAATTAACATCTATGAGATTAATGAGGAAGTATACCTGACCAGGACAATCTTTGAGATGTGGACAATAATTTTGATCGATTATGATTGGGTTTTTCACATTATCCATAGTAATGTGTTGAAAATGAACGTTTGTAGCGAATCCATTGCTTGGTCTTCCCCAAGACTTAATCCTTACTCCATTCTGAGTCCCCGTGAATGTAGATGATTTCACGGTAACGTTATGCACTCCATCCTCCTCAGCCTCTATCCCTAAGCTCCCAATGCTACAAACACATTCAACAAAATACCAAATGTTTCATGAGGTTTAATTTCCTCACTCTAACCTAATATATTATATATCTATTTTTATCCAATATAATTGTAAAATAATTTAAATAATTTTTCTCACATTCAAAATAACTTTAGAATATATTTTAATTATTCGAATTTAATTTAACGTTTAGATTATTTTTTAAAAATTAATGTGACAAATTTATTTAAACCCTTTCTTATTTCTAAACATGTTCATCCTAATCTATCTCTAGTTACCTGATTCCATGTCCAGGCCCACATGTAATAGTTTCGATCCACATGTTGGATGTCCCTGGACCGATGGAGATGCAGTCGTCACCGTTTCCAATGTTCGAGTTGAGGATGGTCACATCAGATGATTGTTGCACATGGATGCCATCAGTGTTTGGACTATCGCCCGCAGCCAAGACATTCACTCTACTCATATGCACGTTTTGGCAACGATTCATTACAATGCCGAACAATTGGCTGTTAATTGAAGATAATCCATTGATGTTCACATTCTTTCCATCATTTATTTGAAGACTCTATCCATTCAAAACAATCAAAAGCCAGAATTAGTAAAAATTTAAAATAATATTGTAATTAATCCAGTCATTCTCTTTGAACTTTGAGTTAAAAGAAAAATTTTCAAAATTTTTTTATATGGAGCCAACTCAAATTATGCATACCCTGGCTCCAATGGGGCAACTCTTCCCTTAGCGTTTACAATTCCAAAGGGAGTTCCTTGCCCGTTAATAATACCGCCAGTAATGGAAAGCCCACTTATGTGATTAAACGAAATCCAAGAACTAGAATTAGCTAAAACTTGAATGTCCGAGGAAGCCACAAGAGTTCCATCAATGAGAACAGTAATAGCATTGTTCTTACAAGGCCCATTAAATCTCACACTTCGAACGAAGAATATACCCTCGGGAACATAAATAGTGGCTGGTTCAGTTGAGTCACAGGCCTTAGCCCATGCCGTTTGAAGCACAGGCGAGGCATCGGTCTTTTCATCAGGCTTAGCTCCGAGAATAATAATATTGAATGTTAATTCAGCAGCTGAGGCATGGTTAAAGAACAAAAGTAGCAGGGAAAGAAAAACATGTAAGATTACGAGAAGAGACAAAGAAAACTTAATGATACAATTGTTCATGATAAGCATGAGAGAGAGAAAAAGGAAGAAGTGATAGGATAATAGAAGAGGTGTGGAGTGATATTTATAGGTTAATGCTTACCCTTCAAACTCTAATTTTAACTTATGTGTCTCAAGTACTATTTAACCATTATTGTTTGTATATGGTTTACCATTTTTAATTAGGTATGTCAGGTAGGAAAATTTAATCGAATAGAATGATCATTTAACTCTGTCTCGTGCTAACATTTTTAAATTTAAGTCTATCTTATAAGATAATACACTAGTTATCATGATAACGATTTCTCATTTTTAAAATTATTAAATTAAAAATGGTTTCTTTGTCAATATGATTTTATTTTTGTTTTAACTTAAAAGGGGATGGGAAGATTTTAACAAAAAAGAAAGAAAAAAAAACCCTAATTTTTCCATCTGTTTCATTGGCCTCTCAACCTCCTAAGAATAACAATTTCCTAATACTTTTAGTGTTTATATTTTTAGATATGGATTCTATATTGATTCTCTATTATAATAAAAATAATAAAACATTCTGTAAGATAGGATCGACAAAACACTATTATATATTTTTCAGTCATTTTTATCATGTTGGTGTTAGTGATGTAATAGAAAGTTGGTGATTTTTTATTTGCAAAGATGTCGCAAATAATGAGAGGTAGAATTGTTTGTCATATTTGTAACTATCCAATAAATTTACAAATACATCACACCCAAAAATAATTTACAAATGTTATATTTTTCGAAGTCTTAAAGTCTATCAATGATAGAGTATGTCAATAATATGCTGTTTTTATACCTATCAACAAATTTTTTTAATCATGTATAGATTTTTTTTATTGTCACTTAGGGATTTGTATCACTATGATAGACATCTCTTTTCTCCTTTGATTAAATTAAACCCAATTATCACTATGATAGGTTCTTTCCTTTTATTTTTGTAAACTTTGACTGGATCAGTTTAAAATTAATGAACTGAAATCTAATTGGTGTAGAGACAACAAATCTAGGAGGGATGGAGGGAGAGAGAGATCCATGAAAAGGTAAAATAAGTGAGGGATGAGAGAGAGATATCTTATGAATAAAAAGATTGGGCGCCTTAAGTAAGTATTACGACTTACATATAACTCAGATAGAAAGAATTGAAAACTTGTCACATCCCCCTATAGTACATTTTGCGGCATTTTGATCCTCGTAGGTATAAACATGATTTTGGTGAACAGTCATACACCTTCGAATTGACATAATAGAAATGATAAAGACCTAACTCCGTAAAAACAAGTAAAAGGGGTTTGGAACGAGCACGAGACCATAGACAACACGCCTTAGACAAACATGACAGTGACATCCAGAATGCGACTAGAGGTAACAGACATTTGACAAGCATACTTGTGATATTCTCCTCCACTCAATTTGCTGACGTCTTTATCAACGAACTCTTCACGAACTAAGCAATGTAGAATGAGACTGACTTTAGCTCTCTCGAAGTGTTTCCAACCGATCTCAGCATTGTGATATCTCTTCCATCTACCAAGAACTTTTATAAGTCTTTTCCTGATCTATTGATGTGTCGTATCTTTCAACAAAAGTCTCTTCTACTTCCTTCGTAATGAGATTCTTCATCATGGCAGGAGGTCGTGTTGCTGCATTATTATTAGTGTCTTCTTTAATAGGATACGTTTTAAGTTTATGACGTGGATAACATAACTAGTCCTCATCCATGGGAGCAATCGGTTCCTATATGATGCCTTCCAAACCTTCTACGTGACTTTAACTGGTCTATAGTATTTTCGCATCAACTGCTGATTCTTATTGTTTTGGAATCAAAGTTGATCGGATCTCAGCTTGATTAGAACTTTGTCTTCACTTTCAAACTTTTTGCAGCTTGCGTTTCCGACCGGTTATTCTATTCGTTCGTTTGGATGTTTCTTTTTTCTGATTTGACACTAGTTCCTTTGGAGATTTGTCTCCACCTTTTGGTGAAGGTATTCGCTTGGACCTCTCCCTAGCATTCGAGTTATCAATAACAAATGCGACATTCAACAAGTCATTTAACTATTTATGAAATTCAGCTAACTCCGCTTGAAGCATACGACACATATTTGTAATAGACGATCTCGTCCCTAATACTAAATCAATTTTAGATCTATCACTCTAGGTGGGGAAGTCTTATGTTGTGATGTTTTCCTTTAGTGACTGCGAGGTTTCTATTTGAATTTGCTCACTCGAGCCCTCCTCTTCAATAATGGGAATGATGATGAACGTGGGTTCATCATGGGTAAGATTGAGTCTCAATTATAGCGTCGATATCATCTTCACCCTTTTGGTTATCGGGTATGGATCTAAATGATCGTGTGGTTTGACCTCATAACCACTAAGCATTTTGTTTGGGACATGGAAATGACCTCGCCTTTAAGAAAAAAAAATCTATCCCTAACACGGCATTGAAATCATTCATCTTGATTATCATAAAATCGGTTTGCTCAATCCAAGTCTCCAACTTGATCGAAGTTCTCTTTGTAATTTTTGAGATAGATAAGGCTACAAAATTACAAAATTGATAGTTTCATCGTTCCATTGTCTTGATGCTAGAGAGTGTTCAAGCGTTTCTCTTTGGTCTCTATCATGAAGTTGCTGATGACTCTAGAATTGATCATTCTACTCTTGGCCGATCTATGGTTAACCAAGACCTCATTCTATTGGCTCTTTTGTCTCTCCCACTCTCTTTCGGAAAGCAAATAGTACTTCAACATCCCCAGTGCAGGGGATTTTGACGCATTGACTTGGAAGGCATGGAGAGCCACCCGTTGTGGGTATTCAGATTCTCAATAGGCCACCTTGCATATGAAGCAAACAAGGGCCCTTATTTGTAGCTTTTTTGGTCATGAGGTCTGTCATGAATATCTACCTCTCTTTTGGGATGATTCATAGTCTCATCCTTGAGCTTTTAAGTCTACCACCTCTTCTTATTAGGGTTTATGTCCTAAAGTCTTGTAATTAATTATTTAACAATTATTTTATTTATAATTTAATATTATCCATTGTATGAAAAATTCAAGGTGTCCCAACTCGAATTTTCAGTCATCAAAACTCGTGATATGAATCAAGAGACATCAATCATACAATATACTTCAACGAAGATGTGAAGAAAATACTATTTAAATTATCAAAAGATATTTCAATTCATGTCACATTGAAGAAGAATGAAGTTTCATGTTATAAATTTTGGGTAGATTACAATTTAGAGTAATTTAGAGTATATTGTATGATTGATGTCTCTTGTTTCATATCAATCCAAATCGAGACTAAAAAGATAAAAGCGAAATTAAATAAAAATAAAATAAAATAATAAAATGAAGTAAAATTAAAATCAAATTAGTGAAACAATATCACAATATAAATACAAAATAAATACAATTAAAAGACAATATCTGTAGGCTCTCTCACATCCTGGACCTAGCTTGTGATCACGGGCTTTACTCTAGGCTCTAGGTGGAGATCTCTTGTTGTTCATAAACTTCGGAGACTACGCAACAGTAACCAGTGTCCAATGTTAAGGTGATACCTCACAAAACTCTCTCTAATTGGTGGGGACAACATGGTGAGTGCTAGCCTGTCGTCATCCATGGGAGGTACCTAGGGAACTCGTCCCACAAGCCATGTAGTCACCTAAGATAAGGGGCACGACCCCCTGTATGTGTTAGCTTCACTGACTACTCGTAAGATCAACACCCATCAACTGGACATATCCACCGTGCAGAGGAATCCAAGTGAACTATCAAGTAGCATGTTCCTATCCAACCTCACACGTAACTCAACAGTATCGTACTGGAATGGAAAGGGAAGTAGAATCTCCATAAACTTTATTGTGTACAATCGGCCTAGGTGGATACCTTTATCTACTAGAGTTGTCGTGGTGGTCTTCTAGGTCCCTAGGGCGGTTTGGCAGCCTTAGCATAGATTCACATCTCCAGGTTCTTCGATTCCATCTCTTTGAGTCTAATTCGGTCGGGAGCATTAGGACTACACTTATGGATTGTCTCTAACTATTCTAAAAATTGTAAAATTGTAAAATAATTGGAATAACTTGATGGATAAAGTTTGTAATAAATAGTTATTATAAATAGGTCCTCATAATTGAAATTTAAATGAATTTATTCAGCCAACACCTTTATTTTGAACAAAACATAAATTAATGCTATGAACGGTCCGTTTAACTTTTGGTATCCTCTCTTCCCTATCTCATTATTTTTCAATTTCATTATTACTTTCACTTTCCAAAATATTTTTACACATTCCATTTATTATAATTATGACCTAAATTATTAAATTGTGATAATAATTTAATCATTTTTAAAACTTAGATTGGTTCATTCTTAGTTTATATATTTATGTTTATAATTATATAAATATTTATAATAATTTTATAATTAAGATTAACTAATCTAAGTATTGTACATAAATACATTTAGGTTGAACTAATTTGGAAGCTAATGGATACATTATTTCAAAAATGTCCAACAATATCAATTAGACACTCTCTTATAAAGACAGTTTCGTTTTTCTCTCTAACCGAGGTGGGATCTCACAATGCACCCCCTTCAGAGTCCAGAGACCTCGTTGGCAATCATTTCGTTCCCCTCTCCAACTAATGTGGGATCTTACAATCCACTCTCTTCACGGCTCAATGTTCTCGCTGGCACTCATTCCTCTCTCCAATCGATGTGAGATCTCTCACAGTACTCTCCCCTTTCGGGCCCAACGTCCTCGCTGACATACCAATTGGTTTCTGACTCTAATACCATTTGTAACCATTCAAGCCCACCACTAGCAGACATTGGCCTTTTTGGGCTTTCACTTTCGAGCTTCTCTCCAAGGTTTTTATAACACGTCTGTTGAGGATAGATTTTCACAATCTTATAGAAAATACTTCGTTTATCTCTCCAATCGATGTGGCATCTCACAATCCACCTTTCTTTAGGGTCCAGCATCCTCACTGACAGTCATTTCTATCAACAATAGATATGAAATCTCTCACACGAAACTTCCAACCTTATATAAATTCATGTCCTCTTAGCTCTAGGTCGGCCTTTGATTAAATGTCGTAGTTTCTCTCTTACATTTATTAACGTACAATTATATTTATTGTGGAACCTCCTTCAAAGCTATAAATGAGTTTGATAGCATCCAAGAGAAGAGGAGAACTTTGATTTTGTGGATCATACCAAAGGTAGCCCTTCTTGCTTTCACCTTCAAACATGACTTTTGTTTTATTTTTGTCTGTCATATTTTCATTCCGTAACATATTTAGAGTCATTCGATAACATTCATACTAGTGTTTTTTTTTTCGATTTTTAATTTTAATTTTTTCTAAACAAAAGTTTTTGGCAAACATCCATGTTTCTTATTTTTTTTTATCATCTTAGAAAAATGTAAAATATGAACTAAGACGACCAAGTCAAATGTAATTTTAAACTTGTTTTACTAATGGTTTCAATCTATTCCTCAACGTTGTAGATTTTGAATAATTTGATGAAAGTTTAGTAACACAAAAACCTTGAATGAAGGCACGTATAATGGCAGCACGTAATGTTTTGTCTCTAATTGAAAAAGGAGCACGCCTTTTTGTTACAAGATTTCTTGGTCAATACATATCCACCAGATCGTTAACGTGAACCAACACGATACAATATTCATGTGTTTGTTTTAATGAGAATTTATATTGCTTATAATAAATTTAATGACAGTAATATGAAGATGGGGGAGAAATATTTACCTTCGAGGGAACTATAAGCAACAGCTTCCCACGTAAGGTCGTTCTAAAAGTTCACATCCTCCGTTTTATTGGAAGGTAACTTAATTATTTATTTTATTGTTTTTTTAAAAAGTGGTTGAAAAAAAAAGGATAAAATATAATTTATTTTTACTGGTTATGAGAGAAGCTAGACTTGGGCTTGTAGGTGCATATATCAATGGAGAATTTTCATTAATGGATAAAGAAGAGGTTCTTAATGATCGCCCTCGTTCATACACACCTTCTCTTTTGCAGCTTTTCATTGCTAATAAGGATACAAATTCTTCTAATACAACACCAAACAAGACAATAAAGTAAATATGAATTATAAGACATTTTAATTACGAGTTTCATTTTTGAAGGAACTTAATTGTAACACTCCTCCACTAACAAATATTATCAATTTTAGCGTGTCGCGTATCTTCCTATTACATATCGTCTTTAGACTCACAGTTTTAAAATTTATTTGTTACGGAGAGTTTTCACTCCTTTATTTAAAAAAAAAAATGTATATGTGTATCCTATCCACTCCCTTAGGGTCTAGCATTCTCGCTAGCACACCGTCCGGTGTCTTGCTCTGATACTATTTGTAATGGCCCATGACCACCACTAACAAATATTGTTTGTTTTAGTCCGGTTATGTATCGCCGTCCGCTTCATGATTTTGAAACGTGTCTGCTCGGGAGAAATTTTCACACCCATATAAGAAATATTTCGTTTTCCTCTCCAACGGATGTGGATCTCACATTAAAAGTTTTTAATAGGTTCTTGAATTTACATTTTTGTGTTTCTAATATATTCATCAACTTTAACAAGTGTTTAATAAGTGTTGGAAATGTCCCACGATCCTCAAAACAAATAAAGAGAGAAAAAATAACAATTTGAGGGGAGATGTTTTGAAACAAATAAAGAGAGCATTAGCCTTTAATTCTCTTTGTTGTTATTATGAAAAAACATACCTCTCATGAGTATATATAGTAGAGAAAGTACTAATTAGCTTCGTAAACTTTCTCCGCAAGTTAAGAACCACTGAACGATGATCTTCATCGTTAAAGCATAAAACTTGTCTATCTACTACCAATTCTCCTATAGTTACTCCATAGTTTAGTAACTTATTCTACTATGTCCACTAACAATACTATTAAAAGTGAGTGACTCAGATTCAAATTATTCTCTCCTATTGGGTCGTTACAATTTCTTTTCGTTTGGTAACTTAATCATAGGAACTTCAAAATTAAACGTGTTGAATCTCCTTAAAATTATAGATTTTGAATCTTGAGGTGAAGAATTATAGAACAAATCACGGTATCAACCTTTCAATATAATTACTAATATACCCTCAATATCCAATAACATTTTTAATTATTCTATCTTAATTCCATTTGTATCAAATTATTCTCTACTATTGAATAATTGATTTGGTTGTATAGAGCAATGAATTTTTCTCTCTCTTCTTGGATGATACAATGATGTACTCATGTGCCATCATTAAGGTTTGCATAACCAACTTTTATTTATTAAAAAATTGATAATCTATATGATGATTTGCATTGTTTTCTTAACAAAGAGGGAAGATGAAGACTTGAGGATTGCACAATTGATGAAAATCTCTATTTTTATTGAGAAGGTGATTATTATATTATTACACAACTAAACATATTTTACGTTACCTAATCCTTACTTCTTAATAGGCAAGAATCAACGAAAAGCATAAGGTTTTGGATATTGGGTGTGGTTGGGGAACTTTAGCTATTGAAATAGTTAAGCAAACTGGATGTCATTGTACCGGCATTACTTTGTCCAAACAACAATTGAAATATGCCCAAAATAGGGTTCAAGATCTTGGCCTTCAGGTAATATCTCTTTCTTATGCGCCTATTTTACTTCTTTGGATTGTTGTTTGAGTTAGGGTAGTTTCTTTGTTGCTTAACCTTCAAGAGCTAAAGCTTATCATGAAGTACCATCCTTGTTACTTAATAATCAAGTGCTAACCTTGAGATCATATTGAATTAAGGTACCATCTGGTTACTTAACAACCAAGGACTAACCTAAGCATAGCTTGAAGCTTATGACACACCCTGATCATAATACTTGGTGACATTCACTATCCTAAAGTGAGCTTAAGTCATATTAAACTTCTAGGCCTCCATAAATCTTGGTTAACCAGTAGAGACACTTCAATCATTTCTCTTAAGCTTTAGCTTATACTCCTTACTTGGTCCAAACATCTTGAAATATTACATAACCCTTCATGTCCTTGTATATAGGCCTTACTTAAAATATTGGATCATTAGGAGGGTATTTGGACCTTGAAATATTTTAAAGGAACGGTAGGGACATTTTGGTCATTTTACCACCTTAAACTTAATTCGAACCCCAACCGTGATCAATAGTTCTAAAACTTTATATAATTCTTTCACATTGTAAAATAAGGCTTCATATAAAGTTTCATGATATTAGGAGATCCGTTGGGTAATAAATAAAAGGTAAGTTATTTTAGGGGTATTATAGTCATTTTACACCATTACTCGATTTCATTACTAATCATTTTGATCCAACCTTCTTGTAGGATCAAATTGAGTTTCTTCTTTGCCACTGTCTAGAATTGTCAAGTACTACTAAATATGATAGAATCCTATCATGGCAAGTTTTCGAATAAAATAAAGCTATTAATAATAATATATATATTATTTGATTAAATTATAGATTTAGTATCTAAACTTCCTATGTATTATTTATTCAATGTCATCAAAACTTTCATACTAAACTTTTAGTTATAATTTCTTAAGTTATAATTTATTAGACATAAAAATTAAAAAATTAAACTAAATTTGTAATTTATAATTGGCAGCGAGATGATAGAAGCAGTTGGCACGAATTTATGGAAGATTTCTTTGGTTGTTGTGAATCAGTGTTAGAGGAAAATGGTCTTCTTATTCTAGGGGTTCAATTAATTTTTTTTTTAAACTTTTTAGTGATAATTAATTTTTTTAATTACTCTTTATTTATCATTATTATTATTATTATTATTATTTTTCATTAGTTCATATCAGTGCCAGACGAGTCTTATGAGGAGCATCGACTAAGTTCTGGTTTTATAAAAGAATATATATTTCTAGGAGGGTGCGTACCGTCATTAAGTAGAATAACAACGGTCATGGCTGCTGCATCAAGGCTTTGGTAAATAATTCATTTATGTTCTTCATTTTCAACAATAATTATTAATAATTAATAATGAAAAAAAAATCCTTTGGGCACAGCGTAGCGCACTTGGAAAATATTGGAATTCATTACTATCAAACATTGAGATGTTGGAGAAAGAATTTCTTGAACAATCAACGATAAGAAACCAAACCATTATTATAATAAATGGTTTCTAATTCCAATCTAATTTATATTTTGTTTCAGCAAAATACTTAAACTCGTATTCGATCAAGGTTTCATACGAACTTGGGAATACTATTTTGATTACTATGCTGCTGGGTTTAAATCACAAACCCTGGAAGATTATCAGGTAATCATATTTTTACGTAAGATATGAAATTAATGTTAAGAATTGTAACCGCCTTAGTTTTCTAGAGATCTAAAGTCGCTGCAGTATGTACGACATAACTTTTCATGCATAAATATTTACCAACATTTTCATAAAACAATTTCATAAACTTAGAAATATTAGATAAAAGAAAGTAGATATTAAAAGTGACAATGTCCTATTGTAACCTAATGTCTAATAATTTAAATACAACTGTTATATGCATGTGTCATAATGCATGTGTTATAATCTTTACTTGCAATATCGTCGTCAGCTGTACATGAATCGGTAATTAATCAGTAATTATATATATATAAGACTAAATATTTAATTGAAATATTTAAATTAAAATTATATAATGGCAGATTGTGTTTTCAAGGGAGGGTAATGGGGCAACTTTCAACAATCTATATGAAGAAATAGCTTCGGCATTCAACAACTCCTCTCAAGAATTGCCTTCACTATATTGAATTTCTTTGACTTTGAGATCCAAATCTTCCCACATTTCTTCTACGTACAACTTATAATATAATAATAATAATAATAAACTATTGACTAATAATATGATTGAAAATAATTTAGTACCAAAATATCCAAAAGTAATAATTTTGAAACATAAAAGGTAAAAGGTTATATTGTAATTTTAAAAAGAATAAAACAACATAACAATTTTCTAAATAAAATAAATAAATATTAAAGATAAAAACACTTTATTTTTAACCTAAGTCTAGAATAAATATACATGTTTTATACATGTGTCATTGTCTCGACTTGTGATGTCATCGTTAGTAGTCATAGACTTAAATGTTCATAAAATTCATTTCAATGAAAAGTAAACATCAATGAAGTAGCACAAAAGAAATAAAAATAAGTTCAAAGTAACAAAAACACTATGATCTAACCTAAGTGCTACAATTTAAACATAAATGCAACTACCCTAGCTTCGGTTCTATGGC
>NW_019268545.1:7436-10410 GCF_002738365.1 Cucurbita moschata | reverse complement strand
ATTTGTGTTTGCATGTGAATTTTTAAAATATTTTATCTAAGATTGTGTCATAATAATTATAAATTGTAGATAAATAAAACTTTAAAAAAAAAAATTGATAACCCAACCCGGACCCAACCCGAAAATAGAGGGTTGGGTTACCAATTCAACCAACCCGAACTTTTGGGTTGGGTAAAAAAAATCCTCCAACCCGGACCATGTACACCCCTAGTAGAGATTAAAAGTAAATAAATAAGAAAATTTTCTAAATTCATTTATTTAAATTTTTTAATATAATAATAATAAAAAGTTATGTGAGGAACGTCAAATGTAAAATTTAAAATTTATTATAAATATAATAATATAATAATAATAAAAAGTTATGTGAGGAACCGTCAAATGTAAAATTTAAAATTTATTATAAATATAATAATAATAAAAACGATGTGAGTAACCACCAAAATTTTAAAATATAATAATATGATAATATAATATAGTAATAATAAAAATTGATGTGAATAACCGTTAGATTCAAATTTATATTTTGTAAAAATAATTTTATTTAGAAATATAATAATAAGAAAACTCCTTCGTTTGTTACTCTTCTAAAATTATAAATTTCATATTTTGATATATTTTGATTTGTCCATCATTTTTATTTTGCTGCCACATTATCACGTCGGGTATGTTGTCTCGACTGTAATTTCTTCATTTTAACTCTTATTTGAGTAATTGAAAAGTAGTTGAAATCGTTATTCCTGACCTTATATTGTGGAAGTTCAAAATACTGAAAATAGTTAATAATTAAGAGTAGGTTTGTTATCATCAAAACATCAATCAATTAATTGAAATTAATTAAGGTGGGATCAAGGGCCAAAAAGCCAACAAACTTTCTTCCTCCAATTATCTTATTGGTAAAAACCAACTTCTCCCTCCAATACTCTAATCCATACGATCACCATCAAACTTTCTTCCTCCAATTATCTTCTTTGGAAAAACCAACTTCTCCCTCCCGGTACTCTCATCTATATGATCACCATCAAACTTTCTTCCTCCAATTATCTTGTTTGGAAAAATCAACTTCTCCCTCCCTCTCAAACTTCTCCCTCTCTTTGAGAGTCAAGACATGCTGATTGAACTACGGTTCCACCACCTCGCTTTGAACCAGAAACCTCCTCAACACTCAACCACAAATATTTGGCGTGGAGAGCAGCCGATCAACGACTTCTCTGTCTCTTGCTCTCCTCTGTCACTGAGGAAGCCATGGCTATTGTCGTTGGTCTCTCTACTGCACGTGATGTTCGGCTTGCGTTGGAAACTGCGTTCAACCATCATTCGAAAGCTTGTGAACTGAGACTCAAGGATGACTTGCAATTGATGAAACATGGCATCAAACCTGTTGCTGCGTATGCCCGTGCCTTCAAAAAAATTTGTGACCAACTTTATGCCATTGGCAGACCCGTCGAGGATATTGATAAAGTGCACTGGTTCCTTCGTGGACTTGGCACAGAATTTTCAGCTTTTTCTACTGCTCAGATAGCTCTCACACCTATCCCTTGTTTTGTAGATTTAGTCTCTAAAGTTGAAATTTTTTAGTTGTTCTAGCGTTCCCTTGAGTCCTCTGACCCCACTCCTACAGCATTCACAACCACTAATCGTGGTCGCACCCATGGAAGCCACCCTGCTTTCTTTAGTAACCAGCGAGGTCGTTCTTTTTCTCACAACAACAACAACTCTTCCAATCGAGGACGAACCCACTTAGGTCAAGGTCGTCGACCACCTCACTACCAAATATGCCGCAAAGAGGGTCATTATGCTGACCGTTGCAACCAACGGTATGTTCGACTTGATTCTTCTCATGCTCACCTTGTTGAAGCCTTTAACACGTAATGTTCTATTGCTAGACCCGATACTGCTGATTGGTTTCTGGACACTGGGGCTTTAGCCCATATGACTGCAGACCCATCTATTTTGGATCAGTCTAAAAATTACACGGGTAAGAACTCAGTGATCGTAGTAAACGTATGTGATCGTAGTAAACGTTGCATCCCTACCCATTACCCACACCGGTACTCTTTCTCCTGTTCTAAATATTCACTTATTAGATGTCTTGGTTGTCCCTCACTTCACTAAAAATCTTCTTTCCATAAGTAAATTAACGTCTGATTTTCCTCTCTCCGTTACATTTGTTAATAATCTTATTACTATCCAGAATTGTCAAACAGGAATGGTGGTGACAACCGGTAAAAGAGATGGAGGGCTGTATGTGCTGGAGCGCGACAACTCTGCTTTTATTTCAGTCATTAGAAACAAATCTTTACGTGCTTCATATGATTTATGACATGCTCGTCTGGGTCATGTGAATCATTATGTTATTTCTTTTTTAAATAGAAAAGGTCATCTTTCTCTTACGTCTTTATTGCCTTCTCCATCATTATGTAATACTTGTCAGCTTGCGAGAAGTCATCGATTGCCTTATTCGTGCAATGAACGTAGGTCGTCTCATATGTTAGATCTTATTCATTGTGATATTTGGGGTTCTTCTCCCGTCAAATCAAATTCAGGTTTTCTTTATTATGTTATTTTTATTGATGATTATTCTCGATTCACTTGGCTTTACCCTTTAAAATTTAAATCTGATTTCTTTGATATTTTTCTTCAATTTCAAATTTTTGTGGAAAATCAATATTCTTCTCGTATCAAGGTATTTCAAAGCGATGGAGGTACCAAATTTACTAGCACTTATTTCAAAACTCATTTACGTAATTCTGGCATCCACCATCAACTCTCATGTCCATATACACCTACTCAAAATGGTCGTGCTGAGAGAAAACATCGTCATGTGACTGAGACTAGCTTGGCCGTTCTCTTTCACTCTCATCTTTCTCCTCGTTTTTGGGTTGACGCTTTCAGCACTGCAGCTTATATTATCAACCGGTTGCCTACTCCACTTCTTGGAGGTAAGTCACCCTTTGAACTCCTTTATGGCTACACT
>NW_019268545.1:0-3559 GCF_002738365.1 Cucurbita moschata | reverse complement strand
AAAAAAAAAAATCCTAATTTTTCCATCTGTTTCATTGGCCTCTCAACCTCCTACTATAAGAATAACAATTTCCTAATACTTTTAGGGGTTTATATTTTTAGATATGGATTCTATATTGATTCTCTATTATAATAAAAATAATAAAACATTCTGTAAGATAGGATCGACAAAACACTATTATATATTTTTCAGTCATTTTTATCACGTTGATGTTAGTGATGTAACAGAAAGTTGGTGATTTTTTATTTGCAAAGATGTCACAAATAATGAGAGGTAGAATTGTTTGTCATATTTGTAACTATCCAATAAATTTACAAATACATCACACCCAGAAATAATTTACAAATGTTATATTTTTCGAAGTCTTAAAGTCTATCAATGATAGAGTATATCAATAATATGCGGTTTTTATACCTATCAACAAATTTTTTTAATCATATATAGATTTTTTTTTATCGTCACTTAGGGATTTGTATCACTATGTTACATCTCTTTTCTCCTTTGATTAAATTAAACCCAATTATCACTATGATAGGTTCTTTCCTTTTATTTTTGTAAACTTGACTGGATCTATTTGAAATTAATGAACTAAAGTCTAATTGGTGTAGTGAACTAAAGTCTAATTGGTGTAGAGACAACAAATCTAGGAGGGATGGAGGGAGAGAGAGATCCATGAAAAGGTAAAATAAGTGAGGGATGAGAGAGAGAGATATCTTATGAATAAAAGGATTGGGCGCCTTAAGCAAGTATTACGGCTTACGTATAACCCAGATATTAAGAATTGAAAACTTGTCACATCCCCTTATAGTACATTTTGAGGCATTTTGATCCTCGTAGGTATAAACACGATTTTGGTGAACGGTCATACAACTTCGAATTGACATAATAGAAATGATAAAGACCTAACTCCGTGAAAACAAGTAAAAGGGGTTTGAAACGAGCATGAGATCACAGACAACACACCTTGGACAAACATGACAGTGACATCCAGAAATGCGACTACAGGTAACAAACATTTGACAAGCATGCTTGTGATATTCTCCTCCACTCAATTGGTTGACGTATTTATCAACTAACTCTTCACGAACTAAGCAATGTAGAATGAGACTGACTTTAGCTCTTTCGAAGTGTTTCCAACCCATCTCAGCATTGTGATATCTCTTCCATCTACCAAGAACTTTTATAAGTCTTTTCTTGATCTATTGATGTGTCGTATCTTTCAACCAAACTCTCTTCTACTTCCTTCGTAATGAGATTCTTCATCATGGCAGGAGGTCGTGTTGCTGCATTGTTATTGGTGTCTTCTTTATTAGGATACGTTTTAAGTTTATGACGTGGATAACATAACTAGTCCTCATCCATGGGAGCAATCGGTTCCTATATGATGCCTTCCAAACCTTCTACGTGACTTTAACTGGTCTATAGTATTTTCGCATCAACTACTGATTCTTATTGTTCTGGAATCGAAGTTGATCGAATCTCAGCTTGATTAGAACTTTGTCTTCACTTTCAAACTTTTTGCAGCTTGTGTTTCCGACCGGTTATTCTAGTCATTCGTTTGGATGTTTCTTTTTTCTGATTTGACACTAGTTCCTTTGGAGATTTGTCTCCACCTTTTGGTGGAGGTATTCGCTTGGACCTCTCTCCAGCATTCGAGTTATCACTAACAAATTCGAAATTCAACAAGTCATTTAACTATTTATGAAATTCAGCTAGCTCCGGTTGAGGCATTCGACACATATTTGTAATAGACGATCTCAAACCTAATACTAAATCAATTTTAGATCTATCACTCTAGGTGGGGAAGTCGTATGTTGTGATGTTTTCCTTTAGTGACTGCGAGGTTTCTATTTGAATTTGCTCACTCGAGCCCTCCTCTTCAATAATGGGAATGATGATGAACGTGGGTTCATCATGGGTAAGATTGAGTATCAATTATAGCGTCGATATCATCTTCACCCTTTTGGTTATCGGGTATCGATCTGAATGATCGTGTGATTTGACCTCATAACCACTAAGAATTTTGTTTGGGGCATGGAAATGACCTCGCCTTTAAGAAAAAAAAAAATCTATCCCTAACACGGCATTGAAATCATTCATCTTGATTATCATAAAATCGGTTTGCTCAATCCAAGTCTCCAACTTGATCAAAGTTTGTAATTTTTGAGATAGATAAGGCTACAAAATTACAAAATTGATAGTTTCATCGTTCCATTGTCTTGATGCTAGAGAGTGTTCAAGCGTTTCTCTTTGGACTCTATTATGAAGTTGTGGATGACTCTAGAATTGATCATTCTACTCTTGGCCGATCTATGGTTAACCAAGACTTCATTCTATTGGCTCTTTTGTCTCTCCCACTCTCTTTCGGAAAGAAAATAGTACTTCAACGTCTCCAATGCAAGGGATTTGACGCTTTGACTTGGAAGGCATGGAGAGCCACCCTTTGTGGGTATTCAGATTCTCGATAGGCCACCTTGCATATGAAGCAAACAAGGGCCCTTATGTGTAGCTTTTTTGGTCATGAAGTCTGTCATGAATATCTACCTCTCTTTTGGGAGGATTCATAGTCTCATCCTCGAGCTTCTAAGTCTACCACCTCTCCTTATTAGGGTTTATGTCCTAAAGTCTTGTAATTAATTATTTAACAATTATTTTATTTATAATTTAATATTATCCATTGTATGAAAAATCCAAGGTGTCCCAACTCGAATTATATTTTGTAGCTAATGGATACATTATTTCAAAAATGTCCAACAATATCAATTAGACACTCTCTTGTAAAGACGGTTTCGTTTTTCTCTCTAACCGAGGTGGGATCTCACAATGCACCCCCTTCAGAGTCCAGAGTCCTCGTTGGCAATCATTTCGTTCCCCTCTCCAACTAATGTGGGATCTTACAATCCACTCTCTTCACCGCTCAATGTTCTCGCTGGCACTCATTCCTCTCTCCAATCGATGTGAGATCTCTCACAGTACTCTCCCCTTTCGGGCCCAGCGTCCTCGCTGACATACCACTTGGTTTCTGGCTCTAATACCATTTGTAACAATTCAAGCCCACCACTAGCAGACATTGTCCTTTTTGGGCTTTCACTTTCGAGCTTCTCTCCAAGGTTTTTATAACACGTCTGTTGAGTATAGATTTTCACACCCTTATAGAAAATACTTCGTTTATCTCTCCAACCGATGTGGCATCTCACAATCCACCTTTCTTTAGGGTCCAGCATCCTCACTGACAGTCATTTCTATCAACAATAGATATGAAATCTCTCACACGAAACTTCCAACCTTATATAAATTCATGTCCTCTTAGCTCTAGGTCGGCCTTTGATTAAATGTCGTAGTTTCTCTCTTACATTTATTAACGTACAATTATATTTATTGTGGAACCTCCTTCAAAGCTATAAATGAGTTTGATAGCATCCAAGAGAAGAAGAGAACTTTGATTGTGTGGATCATACCAAAAGTAGCCCTTCTTGCTTTCACCTTCAAACATGACTTTTATTTTATTTTTGTTTGTCATATTTTCATTTCCTAACATATTTAGAGTCATTCGATAACA
>NW_019268544.1:3156397-3197234 GCF_002738365.1 Cucurbita moschata | reverse complement strand
TTTTTTTTTTTTTTTTTTTTTTTTTTTTTTTTTTTTTTTTTTTTTTTTTTTTTTTTTTTTTTTTTTTTTTTTTTGGACGTTACACACCATTTGAAGTTGTACCCTGAAGACGAATCTGGTCCACAAACAACAAAGAAACCTGTTGTTGTGGAGTCTTACAACGAAATTGTGTTTCCTGATCCCTTTGAAAACTTTTGTGCTCGTGTTCAAAACCATCCAGCTGTTGTTGTGCCTCGGGAGAGATGTGACACCAAGGATCATCACCTTAATCAATGGTTCCTTAATTTCTCAGAGGCAGACGAGCTGCTAAAACTTGCAGCTGCTCGCCAACAAGTAGGAATATCTTGTTTCTTACATCCTTCTCATCTAAATCATATTTTCTCCTACGTCTTAATCTTTCTCTTTCTACATGTTGAAATACTTTAGCTTGTAAAGATAACATACTTTTGGCATGTTATTATCACACCATAATGATTAGCTCTATTGTTAGTATAAGTTTGCATGATTTTGATAGTCTTCATCATCTAGTTGGTCGTGGTGTGATAATATGTCAAACTGTGGAAGGTTGGAGTCCACTTATCATTGGAATTTTCTGGGTTTTGGTGCAATTTATTATGAAGTTTGATATGATGTGTTCATCCCAGAGGCAGATGCATTGTAGTATGTACTTGTTCTGGTTACATGATGTGTTAATTCTAAATTGAGCATGATTAGCTTATCCTTTCGTTTCTGGTCTCATGAACAATAGTCTGCTGGTAGGCTCATGAATAAGATTGTAGATTCCTATATTAACGTTATTGTTGATCTACTAGGTGCAAGCTCATATTGTCAAATTGAGAAGACAACTCAGTGTGATGGATGGACTACCTCAGTTTTCTAAACCAATTGCGGGTTATGAATTAACTGCTGCTAATGGAGTTCATCCATGTAATTAGGGTTTACCTGCCTGTTCTCATGGTTCAGGTTCATGTAAACAACAATGTTTTTAGTTTTTCTTTAGCATCCATGCAGTTAAAAGTGTTGTTTTGTTTAATTGAAGTAGGATGGGTCACTCTTAATACTATCGTTGTCTCACTTATGGCCCAACTATGCTATGTAAGCACCCATATGGTTTGATCCCCCCTCATCCGTATTGAAGAAAGTGAATACGCACGGCAAAGAAGAACTAGCAATCCATTACAAAACCCAAAGGGCCAAGAAGATTGCGAAAAAGAAAAAAAAAATCTAGTGGGAAAATATCTGAAAGAAAGAATAGTTACGGTAAATTCCCTTCATGGATTAGTAGCTAAAAATATCAAACCTTAAGCCTCCCGTAATTTCAAACTCCAAAAAAATCTCCAAGAGAGTCTGCTATTTCTTTGTTGCTATCTTCCAAAGAATAGTTAGGTCTGCATAATTATTTAGCTTTGGATCAAGACCTGGAGTCTAAATAATTAGTAATAGTTCAGAGCTTTTCTCATATCCTCTTGGCAACAGTTCAATGAATAAGTATGTGGTCAAGCTCCTCCTCTTCATCTTCTCCTCGAACATCTTTTGGGGTGAAGTGAATGTCAGCTTGTGAGTATCACCCTCACAAAAGCAAGATACCAAGGGAAGAGTACATTGTTCTCTGGTATTTTTACTCTTTCCATAGGAGATTGTTAAATAGTCTGGCAGGGATAGCTCCTTGGACTTAGAATCAAATCAGAATGGCAGGTAATTGAATCAAAGTGATCCAGCTTCCACTCTTTGGCCTGGCCTGAAGTCCTGAAGAAGCTTGAGAAGAGCTCCAGATGATTATAATTTATGATCGACAATTTTGAACCGAGAAAATAACATGGCTGTTAATAGTTCCTTTTTCCTTTCTATTTTCTCTATACTGAGGAGATTAATGATGCCTACACTCCCCTACCCCCCGGAAGAGAGAGGGAAAAAAAAAAAAAAAAAAATCTTGAAGGAGAATATATAAAAGTTTTATCTTTCACTGTTGCACTGTTTAAGATTTCCTTTTCACCGAAGACTGGAGTAGTTGCCTTCGCTTTGTGCTTAGTAATCTTGTTTTTGATATGATAAACATGGTCGTGAAATGTTCATCATTCTTCGGGTCACCATGTGCTAAAAGGAAGTTGTCTTTTGTTGCTTAGTAATATTGGCCTCTGTTTCACAGGTCTTAGTGACAATGATAGTTTATCCTTCTTTCTCATTCCATCTTTTATATACTGCTTGCAGATTGTTTTGACAGCTGTTTCTATGGATAATGGCTATCTATTCTCGTATTTATTGCTTCTTGCTGCGTTAACATCATTGCATTGAAATAAAACAAATTTCAAGCTCAGATAGCTTTAGTTGATGACATTATTGTAAACCTAAAGGCTCCCATTTGTATGACCCACAATGAATTGAAAAGCCTGCTTTTATGAAATTGCTTAATGCAGTTTGGTGCTCTACCTATTTACCCTGATAATTTTCAATAGGGCGATGAGAATGCGAAAGGACCAGAAGGTTAATTGTGCTGTCCTACGTTAGTTGGATTGACAAAGGGGCTGTTTATAACATAGCCGACGAGATTGCTTTTGAGCCTTGGAACATGGGAAACTGAAGCAAGTCAGAAAAGTAAGTAAGGCTGGATATGTGAGTGGTGCTCACATAAGATGAACTCTTTTTATTACAACTCTCTAGTAACTTGAACTTGTGTATTTCCAGCATTTGGAGTGCCACATGGGTGGTCTTTTGATGTGGAGACATTGAAGGGAGCTGGCTGGAGCATATGACATAGTCTTAACTCAATATGCATTCTTTCGACTCTCAACATTATTTACTATTAACATTTATAGATGCATTTCACATACAGGTAACAAACAGTCAAGGAGTATGACGGTTTTTGAATCTTTCAAATGTGCCAACATCTGCAGGACCGATGATTTGTGGCCTCGCCTTGTGCTAAGCTGAGCTTTCAAGGACCAACTTCTGTATTCCAATGGACAGACCAGTGCGCATTGAATTAAGAATATAGACACAGTTTCGTCTCCATGGTCCACTACCAAAGTAAGGTACTGACATCAAATCCATCCTACTTTGTGCTCGAAAATAGAACCGTTTGTCCTGGACTTGGACCACTCGGCGACAGAATTGGAAAACAACCCTCTTCTTGTGCGGATTCTGTCTATACATAGACTCAAGATTTGGGTTGAACAGGTGGTCCAATCAGGTACATTTCTTAAATATTCTTATTTTCAATCTGGTTTCATTTTCCCCAAAATATCAAGATAAAATCTCAAGTTTGAACTTTGAATTCGTGAAAATGTTGTTTTCTGTCAAAAATATTCCTGGTAAACTGGATTACAGGCTCTCACGTGGAAAACATGTAATATAACGATTTTGCCTTTCATTTTACGGCACGTCTTAGTTATAATGCTCTGGAAACCCCGAAATATTTGCCTTCTGCTTCCAACTTTCTGATTAGCTGTCTATTTGTAGGATCTCTATGTGTTTGTATAAATATATTTTGTAGTTTTTTTTCTTCTGAAGAATTGTATTTCTTAGATGAGTTGTTCCCAAACGAAATGAACAATCAATAACTGTGGAGCACTTCTTGTAAATAGAACAGGCTGAGAGTCGTAGATGTAGACTGGTCATGTGGTCCAACGATACGATACAATTCAATTCAATTCAATGCCAACTTAATGAATACACACTCTGTCCGACTTATACGTGTGGAGAGTCTCAATAAATAGTCAAAGCTATTGAAGTACCTTAATGAATTATATTGTACAGAATTCGAGACAAATTCTAACACTCGTGAAATCTATCCTTATTATTTTATCAATTTGTTCCTGTTCTCCTTGGAAAAATATTGGCTTGTAAGTGATTTTTAATTGGAAAACGTAAGATACAAATGAACATTCAAATCTATATAGAGGTTCGGAGCTGGTAGGTTGTGGATTTTTTTTTTTTTTTTTTGTCATTATACAATGTTCTTACTTTCCTCTGATGTGGTTTCCAGATATTGAATTTGAACCAATTCAAGAAAAGGGAGAGAGAGAGTTGTAGCTGACCTGAGGAAGTACAACAAGTTTAGACATTTATTTTTTATCAAGAAGTCAGAGGTTCGAATTCTACGCTCTACAAAGGTTGTTGACCGAACTTATAAAGAGAATGTGGAGCTGTGTGAACATTCATCCATGGCTAAGGGGGGCCCATGTTGTGTGCTTAAGAGAGGCAACTGGGTAGCCAGGAGGCCCACTTGGGTTGGCATATGCAACTCTTGCAGTACACAATTGGCTTAGAATTCTTGTGGTCTGTGGTTTGCTCCAACATCTCACATGATTTTGTTTCTCGTTCTTCTTCCTCTTCTTCTTAAATACATCTTTCAAGTCCACCCCTTCAAACTGAATCTCTCTCATCATCAATCTATATCTATTTATCATATCTTTTCCTCCCTCCCACCAGCCACAAAAACAAACAACACACAAAGACACTTCGTACTCCTTTCAACTCTTATAATGGCTATCAAAAAGGCTAATCTACTTCACCCATCAACCTCCTTCAGACATATTCTCCGAAGGTGTTCGAGCTTCGGCATGCGAAATGGCTGGAATGAAGATGGCGACCTCCCCGATGATGTGCCAAAGGGCCACTTTGCTGTCTATGTTGGAGAAAACCGAAGTCGGTACATCGTCCCGATTTCATGGCTGGCTCATCCACAGTTCCAGAGCCTGTTGCAGAGAGCAGAGGAGGAGTTTGGTTTCAACCATGATCTGGGCATCACCATCCCTTGTGAAGAGGTTGTTTTTCGCTCCTTAACAGCCATGATCAATATCAGATGAGGTCGCAGAAAAACAAAACAGAGGATTCTTTTTTTTCCCTGCAAGTTGGTGTTTGGATATTTATTGGAAAAAGGAGTTGGAAGGAGCCAAATTTGCCCTCCTCCTTTTCTGGAATAATTTCCCCCCGTTTCTTAAACACGTTGAGGAATAACCATCTTTGATTTATATATATTGTAAAAATTTGGTTCTGCAATTTGAAAACTGTGAAGCTATGCATATATTTACTATTTTTTGTTTCCTTTTGAGGTCGCTGGTTCGAGATGAAATGCTAGAGCCTTGCAAGGAATATGCTTCTTTCATTTATTGTCTTGTGTTCTTCATGAATTTACCATTAATGATAGCTGAAAACAAACCATTTGATATTTACTAATGTGTCGCTCGAGATGAACTCTAGTGAAGCATGATCTAGCGTTGGTATGATTCTCGACTCTATACACTCAAAGTTAGTATAAAGTATGAGTTTGTGTCGAGGCGAACTAGAATAGTATCACGTATTCTTTAGAAAAAGAATACATTGTTAGACATTATTGTGCTACTTCTGATGATTCGTACTTGGTAGGCAGCAAATTATGCAGGAGTATTGTTTTTACATGTAGGTCCAATCGTGTGGCTGTGGCCAAACTTGTTCTTGATCAGCATAGGCCTTGGCTGCCAAGGCCTCACTTGAGTGCACTTGAGCTGGAACTTAGACACATTTCCTCCAATTATTTGGTCACATGGAAAGCTCTTTTGAGCCATACATGTTAATTTTGAGCCAAACGTGTTTCTGTCATGGAAAAAAAGAACTTTCAATTCTTAGTTGAGTATTAAGCATTCTCTCAAGCCTAATTTGATATTATCCAAACACGTCAACATCATTTCTAAATTTAGTGCGACGTCAAATTAATAGCTTCTTTATTCATATCTTAATATGTTAGAGTGAAACTTCAAGTCGAAAATTGAGTATAGAGATGTTAACTGAACTTTGATTTTACGCAATATCATTGTAATGGACTTCTGATCCGAAATATGAAGCTGATCATGATGTCTATTTGGTTTACAAGTTTGCATAACGATTCTAAATGATCCATGACTTAATTTTAACTTAACAAAATACTAGACCGTTATATGCCGGCGTTTTGAAACTTTAAAACCAAATAGACATAAATCTCAAAATTCGAGTCCATCAAATTACAATGTGAACCTAAAAGAAGGAAAAAAATCAATGCACATGGGGGTGGGGCTAGGGATGTCCATACAATGTGGATCATTCCACCAAACAGTGCATATTGTATACCTTCCGTGCTTTGCCCGTCTAAGTATGTTCTATCAATAGCCGCAGAAGACGACTTTTATCTTCCCTTAATTATTGGCTAACTCGCCTTTCATCCTCTCATTAACTTCTTAATCCTTATCTTATAATTCTACGACATTCTCACGATCAATTTTAAAGGAAATTTAAGTCCCACATTCATTTTTCGTCCGACATTATAGCTTCATCGGACTTTAAACAAGATTTGTGTTCGTCAACCGAACATCACTCGTGCAGAATCCAAATTTGTTCGGTCACACACTAGGCCAAGTCATTCGGCTTGACCTTGTCTCTGGCCAAGGTCTCTCAATGCAACATCGCATCCTGTTTGTCATCTTGGTTTCCAATCAACATGGTCCATATGTCTTGACGTCATCGCAAATCAAGAGGTGTCACAATCAAATGAGTTAATTTCGGTGATTAACTTTTTTTTTCTTTTTTTGAAAAATAAGATAAAAGTTTTGATGAGTTATAATTGCTTATACCAGAACTCCTACCCATAACAAGCAACAAAATAAAATGGGTATCCGAAAGGTTAAACCGTTCACATACAAAGATGTTTCTAGAAATAGACATCCAAATTTGACCGTTATGCCAAATTAAAGATCCATATTTAAAAATTTCGCCACGAAAATAGATAGAGATAATGAAAATGACATGATTTAGGACAACATTCTTTGAGACTTTTGAAGTAGTTTGGAGACCATATGTCTGTATGGGGTTGGCTTGGCTTGGCTTACCCCAAGTTTGTAGGGCTCACTATATGTCTAAGGAGACTTTATATTATACTCTTTTTGGTCATGTGGGTTTCATTTGGGGGCGTTCCCTACCACACATCTTTTGTTCAAAACCGAACTTAAATCTTTGGATTTTGACCGTTCTGGACGAACTCTATGCCTATAGTGATTGTTTGTTTACGATGTTTATTTGTATTTTGGAGTGTCCAAAAAATTCGATGATCCAAAATATTCGATTAACCCAACTCAGTTATGAAGTTATTTGAATTGGGTTGAATTCAAATAAATGAAAATTTTATGAATTGCTAACCTAAAATTTTCAAAATATATATTATAATTAAACGGTTGAAAAATAAATAAATAAATAATTTATTGAAAAAAAAAAACAAGAATTTGAATGATAAAATTTATGGATTAAAAAAAATTGGAGTTTTTTCAAGGGGAGGGAGTGACAAAAATATTATTTTACCTTAATAATGAAATGTCAACTTTAGGTTAAAAAAGAATCTATTACCAACCAGGCAACAATATGGGCCAGTAGTCTAAAAAAGCCCAAGTAGTTGGGCTTCGACTATGTCTTAGAAATGGTCCAGCCGGTTTCATTTTCAATGCAGGCAACATTATGGGCCGGTAGTCTAAAAAGCCCAAATAGTTGGGCTTCGTCTATGTACTATAAATGGGCCGTCCAGTTTCGTTTTCTATGCAGGCAACAATATGGGCGAGTAGTCTAAAAAAGCCCAAATAGTTGGGCTTCTATTGTGTACTAGAAATGGGCCGACCAGTTTCATTTTCGTGTGATATAAATTTATCTAAACCCTAGATTTTTACGTAATCTCTGCGGTAGCGAACTGAAAATCTCCGACCTTGCGGAGACGACATGGGAAGAGTTATTCGTGCTCAGCGTAAGGGAGCGGGATCCGTCTTCAAGTCCCATACCCATCACCGGAAGGGTCCGGCCAGGTTCAGAAGTCTTGACTTCGGCGAACGGAATGGCTATTTGAAAGGAGTCGTCTCTGAGATTATTCACGATCCTGGCCGTGGAGCACCGCTTGCTCGAGTTACCTTCCGCCATCCTTTCAGGTACAAGAAGCAGAATGAACTGTTCGTTGCGGCTGAGGGTATGTACACTGGCCAATTTGTTTACTGCGGGAAGAAGGCAAATCTCATGGTCGGAAATGTCTTGCCCCTTAGGGCGATTCCTGAAGGTGCCGTCGTTTGTAACGTCGAACACCATGTCGGTGACCGCGGTGTTTTCGCTAGATGTTCCGGAGATTACGCGATTGTTATCAGCCACAATCCCGATAACGACACTTCCAGGTTTTTCTTCAATACTTGTGCTTGAAAGAGTGTTGTTACTAGTAAATTCTGTACTTGGATGATCAAAATTTGTTTACCTTTCACGTTTTGGAGTGGTGTGCTCTGGAGATGATGTGTCTGAGAGGAGGCATGGGGGAGCGATGGTAATAAAGGTTTAGTGTTAGAAATATACAGCGGACTGAAATAAGAATCTTTTGGTCGCCCCTCTTGCCTTAATTTTATTCGTCCTAGCAATGACATTCCAAGCATCAGGCACTTACCAGATACATGGGCGAGGGTGGGCCAACAACATGCCTTACCTCTCGCCATAATAGGCTAAGTGCGTGATTGCACCTTAGAATGCTGGTTGGGAACTGACTCAGTCTTCTGCGTATGCGGTCGTTGGAAGTTCACAGATTAGGATTTGTGTGCGTAAATTATTTGCTATGAACAGATAACTGCACATTCCTCGGATGTGGCAGTTGATTGCAGCTATTTCATATGCAAATGAAGTCTTATGTTCATTTTTAATTACTACCAGGATCAAGCTTCCATCTGGTTCGAAGAAAGTAGTTCCAAGTGGGTGTCGTGCCATGGTCGGTCAGGTTGCAGGTGGTGGTAGAACTGAGAAGCCCCTTCTTAAGGCTGGTAATGCTTACCACAAATTCAGAGTGAAGAGAAACTGCTGGCCTAAGGTCCGTGGTGTTGCAATGAATCCCGTCGAGCATCCTCACGGAGGAGGTAACCATCAACACATCGGACACGCCAGCACTGTCAGGCGGGATGCACCTCCTGGTCAAAAGGTTGGTCTCATTGCTGCAAGGAGAACTGGTAGACTGAGAGGACAAGCAGCAGCCACTGCTTCTAAAGCTGATAAAGCTTAAACAGTATTATAATTTAGATTACGACTTGGTTCCTGAGGTCATTTCATCTTACTTCCATCGTTCAATTTGTGTACTCTCCTCCCCCATTGTAACTTTTGAGAAAACATTTTTTTGTTCGGGTGCTTACATTTTGAAATTTTGGTTTGGTTGTTTTCCCCTCCCAAACATTGAGCCCCTCATCAAAGGGATTTATTCTGGGCCTTTCTCTCTTTAAGCCCATCCAAGTTAAACTAAATTAAATTAAATGAATAATCCCTTGTCTTGGAAAGATATATTCACTTTGCTCGAATGCTAGTTTTAATAAAAAAGAGAATAATGTAAACATGGATTATTTTATTTTATTTTATTAAATTAATTATTTAGAATTTATATGTGAATTTTTTTTTTGAAAATTATGATTTTTTTAATTCATTCTTACCGTCCTGCTATTTCTCATCCAAAGAAAAATTAAATTAACCTTCTATTTTGTTAAACGGCCCAAAAAAGCCTGGGCTTCAACAATGTAGCGAGCTAGTTTGCGGGGTTTTGATTGATGGGCCTGGGGTTCAACGAGTTTGCGGGGATATGATGGGCCTGAGCTTTTAGTTTGCGGGGGCTTTGATGGGCCTGGGCTTTAACAATATAGCGGGCTTCTAGTTTGCGGAGATTTGATGGGCCGGGCTTCAACAATGTAGCAGGCCTTGCGGGGATTTGATTGATGGGCCTGGACTTCAACAATGGAGCGGGCTGCTAGTTTGCGGGGATTTGATTAATGGGCCTGGGCTTCAACGAGTTTGCGGGGATATGATGGGCCTGAGCTTTTAGTTTGCGGGGGCTTTGATGGGCCTGGGCTTTAACAATATAGCGGGCTTCTAGTTTGCGGAGATTTGATGGGCCGGGCTTCAACAATGTAGCAGGCCTTGCGGGGATTTGATTGATGGGCCGGGCTTCAACAATGTAGCAGGCCTTGCGGGGATTTGATTGATGGGCCTGGACTTCAACAATGTAGCGGGCTGCTAGTTTGCGGGGATTTGATTAATGGGCCTGGGCTTCAACGAGTTTGCGGGGATATGATGGGCCTGAGCTTTTAGTTTGCGGGGGCTTTGATGGGCCTGGGCTTTAACAATATAGCGGGCTTCTAGTTTGCGGAGATTTGATGGGCCGGGCTTCAACAATGTAGCAGGCCTTGCGGGGATTTGATTGATGGGCCTGGACTTCAACAATGTAGCGGGCTGCTAGTTTGCGGGGATTTGATGGGCCTGGGCTTCAACAATGTAGCGGGCTTCTAGTTTGCGGGGTTTGATGGGCCTGGGCTTCAACAACGTAGCGGACTTCTAGATTGCGTAGATTTGATGGCCCTGGGCTTCAACAATGTAGCCGCGGGTTGATGGCCCATGTATGCTTAAATGAAGTTTCAATTCCTCGATCTGTCCGCCTGTGTTGCTGAGCAGACAGTAATGGCTCTTTTGCAGACGAACACTTGGCATCGCATTTCCACAATCCTCTTCTTCCTCGTATTTTTGCTGTATGGCAGAGCCTATTGTATCAGAGGTCCGAGTCGTATCGTGGAATCTAGCAAGATTCCATCCAGCGATCAGTCCTTGAAGACCGCAGTTTTCGCTCTCGGAAGTTTCTGGAGATCCGAAGCCGTCTTTGGTTGCTTGGATGGAATTGTCCGGACCACCGTTGGCTACGCTGGTGGTTCTAGATTGAATCCCGAGTATCGTAGCTTGGGTGATCATGCCGAGTCTGTACGGGTTCGGCTCCTAACCTTCTTTGCTCCTTTATATCTTCTATTTTTCTGATTGCTTAATTCCCTGCGTTTTGAATGATGTTGCGGACTTCATTACCTCAGTAGATCCTGTCTATACGTTCAATTATATTGTATAAATACATCGTGGCGTGTCATTCCTTCGGTGAATTTAGCTTTGCAATCTTGTTTTGCTTCTGTGATTGGATTTACTGTCTTGACATTCTTCTTAAGAGAGGCATGAATCGGGTTTAAAGTGCTTGATTATCACTGTTGTGTTCATTTTAGGGGGCCTTGTCGAATTTGTTCGTCACAGATTTCTGATGGGTTCTTTCATTAATATTGATACTTTTGGATGGTATCACTTGCCACTTGTTTTTTACACGCATTCATTGCTCGGTTAGTGTTTATTGTCCTTTGTTTATAATGTCCATTCATATATATATTTATTGAGATTCTTGGAAAAAGGACTATTTGTTGGTTTCATTACATTACATTACATGTGTGTTTGGATGGGATTAATTATTTATTCATGCTTTGTAATTCTCTGCAGGTCGAATATGATCCCAAGCTTACTAGTTTTAGGCAACTCTTAGAGGTTTTTTGGTCCAGTCATGATTCTAGGCAAGTGTTTGGGCAAGGTCCTGATGTGGGCAAGCAGTACAGGTATATTATAAATTCTAGCTCATGATTTAAACATAATTAACCTTAGATAATGGTGTTACCAACTCTTTTGTGACAGATCTATTATTTTTACTAATGGCACTGAAGAATCAAGACTGGCTGCTGTCAGCAAAGAAAAAGAACAGCTGAAGTCGAGAGGAAGTGCTGTGACTACGCAAATTCAGCAACTTGGAGCATTTTATCCCGCAGAGGCTGAACATCAGGTTAGTATCATTGGTTAATAGAATCATTTGAAGCAATTGCCTGACGAACTTTCAGCTTTTAAAATTTCCTGCTTCTTGACATGCAGCTCACCATGAAATGTTACTACTTTGGTTAAGATGTCTTTAGTCCTTTTCTACTTATTAAATTGCTATCCTAGCCCTGTTTTCTTATTTGAAGATAGAGAAAGGTTAGAATAAATCGGTGAAATTCTCTATTTATAATGGAAATGGAAAAAGGAATAGAGCAATAAATGAATATAATAAGATATTTAACTATAATAAAAAGTCAAATATGATACTTATGATAAATCGTAAACCATAAAACGTCAAATATGGTATTTATGATAAGCCAATGGAAGGTTCAATATCATTTACACACCCACCTAGAGTGAAATGTACTCGGGTAAGTGCATTGGAAGTTCAGATTGATGGCCCATCTTGAGCCAACATAGTTTTATTGTTTGAATTGTTGCTGCAACGTGTGGTTAAAATGGATGTCAAATCTGACTGACACAACATATGTTTAACACGCAGAAATTTGAGCTGAAGAGGAAACCCTTTTTGCTGCAATTAATGGGCAACTTGCCGGAAGAGGAGCTTGAGATGTCCACTTTGGCAGCAAGGGTGAATGGGTACGCGGCAGACCTCTGTTCTCCAAAGACCCAGAAGCAAATTGATGCCAAGATCAATGACATTATCAGAAAAGGTTGGCCCATTCTCAGAGAGAAATAAATTCATCTTTGTTCGAAATTCTAGCCTGAATATCAAACCATTGCTGTTGCATTAGTTGGTCTCCTTGTTACTACTGCCCGATCATTGCTAGATTGCAAAAGCCCAAATTGGTTGGGTCATTGATTGAATTGCCACTCTCAGCTTCAATTTTGTGTATCTACAGATATATCATTTATTTTTTTAAAAAAATTCATCATGTAGATTGATTATTTATTTAACAATTGGGATTTTTTTCATTCTTTAAACCTTCGTTTTCCTCTCTCCCGTCTCGGAATCGAGATATGTCACAGGATTATGATTCAGATCAACAAATATTGGAGATTTGATAAGCTCACTAGATGTCATGAACAAAATGTGTTTTGTTTATATGAAAAATATACGTTAATTCTGAGGACGAATGAACGTTCCAAACCTAAGAAAATAACTAAAAAGGGAAAGTGAAAAGTGAAGTTCGAAAAAAAGTGAAGCTCGAATTACAAATTGTTCAATCTGTTCTTTCCTAAGTTGTAATAGCTAAAACTCATCATTAACAAATAGTCTGTTTTAGCCCGTCTCAAGGAGGGTAAAACTCATCATTAACAAATAGTCTGCTTTGACCCATCTCAATGAGGGTTTACGCATAATAAGAGTTCTTACCTTGAATTAACTAACCTAAGCCATAGTCTCTCTTTAAGACTGGTTTAATGGAATTGCGATGTCAAAGAGTTCTTACCTTGAATTAACTAACCTAAGCCATAGTTGGTTTAATGGAATTGCGATGTCAACCTTATCACATAATCATTTATTTTTTTAATTTCTTCAAATCATGTCAGATTATGGAGCTCAATGATGATAGACCCAAGTCAACTTCTAGACCCTTTCTTTTAGCATATCCTCTAGAAGCTATTATATTTACAACGTTGACTTCTTCAAGATTGAAATTTAGGTAATGAAAACATAATGAACTAAGTATTCCGAATAGACTTGAAAACACTGTTCTGTGAAGAAGAATATGACCAAGAATCTACTTTATAGCCAGAATATGCACAAGAATCTACTTTAAAACTATCATCTTCCAGGTTTTACGTTGACAAATTGTCCTTAAAAGTCCAAAAAAGTGATAAAAATCTTGTTTTATCACATGCTGAAGGATTTACACAGGGAACACCAATTATCCCTGCTAATCTCAAACAGCCACTAATACATGCCCCAGATTCAAAATCCCCCCTTGGATATCTTGTTCAAATTCATCCTGAAAATCCTGAATAGTGAAGCATAACCCAATTAAGTCATCCCTGTTACTTCACCACACACTTTCATTCTCTTGGCGTTTTGATTCTTAAATGTGACATCATGTTTGAATTGGCAATTAACGCCATTTCTACACCCTTTTGGGGTATCAAAGTAACTGCATTGTTTCACAATCTTGGGTCTAAAGTTTTCTGCATTCATCTCATGTACCCTTTTCAGAATACGATGATGGTGATTATTTCCATCCTGTCCAGGTTTCTGTTCCTTATTATTCCTCTGGTTTCCATGTTGTCTCACCAAGTTCTTACAATAGTTAAGATCCTTGCATTGCTGACCATTTCTTACTGAACTTACCGGTGCAACGTTCGCTTGAGCGGGAATTGCACCTATTTTAGAATAGTTCTTGAAATTCGGTATCATAATTTTTACCTTGTCGGGATCTGGAACTGGCATGTGGCTGGGGACTGGGGCTAGATTTACATCAGATGTAGGAATGATACTCATCTGAGGAAGAACAGTGGCTACCTTGGATGGGAATCCATTCGGCACTTTCAATAAGCTTCCATTTGGGAGCTTTGGTATCAGATCAGATTTTGGGAAAGAAACTGGTTTGGTCACTGGCTTTGACAAAGATATTGGTGCAGCAGTAGCTAGGGGTGTACTCCCTGATACTGCTGCAGATACTGGGGGAATGTTCGCCAAATTCTGGATCATTTTTGGGTCACTGAAAATTTTAATAAGTAAATTGGTGTTGATCACGCTTCCCTGCTCCATGCTTTTCATTAATACCGTCAATGCAGTAGAGGCAACAGCAGCTACATCCATACCAACATCAGGTAACTTCTCAGTAGGTTTTTCACCTGCAGACGTATCAATCGTACATACGTGTATTGCAGGTTCCAACTGAATGTTAGAAGCTGTAACAGGCATTGAGCTAGTACAGAGGTTTCCTACAGCAGCTGAATCTGGCTCTAACTCTTCGCACTCGTCTTCCTCGATCGGAATGATAGGAACAAGAGGAGTGAAGCTATCATCATAAAGTTCATCCTCAATATCAGTAGATACGGAAGCACTATCCAGCAAAAGAAAGGGAGAGACATTATCAGAAAGGTTGATGTTAACAAAATAATGATCCTCCAAATTGTGTCAAGAAACAAAAGAATGAAATTACCCTGACGGAATAGCAGACACTCGGGGATAAACTACTTCAAGAAATCTCATTTCCCTCAATTTTTGAGATTCTACCTCTATACTTTCCTCTCCTGCTGTCACACACCAGTTGCAATCCATAACAAACTGTACAGACATATTGGAAGAAGTGTTATACATCCGAAAATGATGCAGGACAGACATACATCACATAGCCACTAAAGTGAATTCATATTGAGTGAAGTGAACAGAAATATCAGAAAGAGCTCACCTTAAGAGGGCATCTCCACTTAATCAAAGAGATGCTGGACAAATTAGCTAATTGGGTTCCCGAAGGAGTAACCTCAAATCCAGGAGGGCAATCCTTAAATTCGGCAGTATAAGGATGCAACATCCTGGGAGTTTCTGCTTCGAGATAATCTGAAGATTTCAGGCCAGCTTTTGAAGGACAGTCCTGTGATGAGAATAGCTTCACCTATTTAAAACCACAATTATTCACTCTTACAAACTCATTGGAAGTAAAATCAGTAAGGAAAACCTTTAACTAATGAATATCAACATCTGTTTAATCATTCTGCAACATTCAATTATAAGTATAACATCATATAATGTTCCAATCTCTAACAGTTGCATGCAAGTACATGTTAAAGTAATTTCACAGGCGAAATGATCAATCAATATCCTGCAGCACCCTGTCAAGGCATTGCCTCCCAAGTACCCTGTGACTCTCAGTATGACAATATGTGAACCAGAATGTGTCCATTAAGGTAGAAAATAAGCATTCAGTCAATGGCATCTGAGCAGATGCCAGCTTTGGGGGAAAGATGGCAGAAACAGTGACAAAGTTTGTATTTTAAATGAGTAATGATTTCTGCTTCGCAACTACCTAGTTGTTTTGTCTTCTTTTTCTGCTTTTGTTTATTTATTTTTGGATTACCGCTTACGAACAAATACTTCCAATATTCTGTTAATGTTTGGTCACAAGAAGCTTCAGTTATACATCACAGCCATGTTATACACTTGAATCGAATTGTTATTACGTCAATCTCTATCAAACCATATTCTAGATTAACATCATATCTTCAAAGCTTCCATAAATTTATTGTCGTGACATTTAAGAACGTCTCTCAGATCGTTCAAACTGACTGCGGTGGATTTAATTCCGTAATATGATTTATAGCCCCACTGTTTGGTTGCACAGAGTAAAATTTTAATTACTAGATTCACATTCAATAGTACTTTTTGTTCTCAACGTGACGATTTCATTAGCAACAAGAAATTAATCCTTCCAAATCACAGTATTTGAATTCGTTTCAAAACGACCAAAATTATTGTAATCAAACTCATCAATAACAGAACGTTAACCTTAACCTAGCTTTGTTATGATTAAAGGTATATAGATTTTCATGATTTTATAATAACATCATACTTCGATTAGAAGATACCGCAATTATACCTGACAAAGATCAACTCCATGAGTCCACGAAACACCTTTCGATTTCCTCGGCCGCTTCATCTCAAAATCTTAGATAAAAAACGCTCTAAACTCAAATCGATTCGCTTCAAATACTAACACTAAAGTTCCAGATTAAAGCTTATAGCGAAACAATCGATCGGTTGGGAAGGGTAATCTACTTAGAAACGAAGATTCGTATTATCTGAAGAAAAAAAAAACCTCAATCTTAAAATCGATCCGATGGCACGGATCTGATTCTGAAACTTGTAATCGAAACGAAGACGATGAAAAAAATAGAATGAGATCAAAGAAGATGACGAAAGGAAAATGTGTGAAGATTAAGAAAATAAGGCGCCAAGAAAATCAAGCGCCAGAGATATAAGGAGAATCCCTAGAACCGGTTCTCTCGATTTAATTCCCTTTCCCTTTCCGTAAATGTTCGTGTTTAAATTTCACTTTTGGATTTAATTTAAATAAATAATTTCATTCTCCAATATTTTAAAATATTTTTATTTTAAAAAATTTATCAAACACTAAATATATTTTTAAATCAAGTTTTTTCTTTAGTAAAACATAAATTTAATATGTAAGTGATTTATTATTATTATTATTTTATTATCTTGGTTAAGAAAACATATATTATTAGTTGGAGAGATTAATTACTTTTAGATTTTGAACTATTAATAATAATATAATTTTTTAAAATTATATTTATGGTATTTTAATGTAAAGTTGGATTTTATTATTATTATTATTAACTAAAAAAAATTGGGATTGATTAGTAGGTTGACCCAACCGACCCAAAAATAGGTTACAACCAAACCTAACCATATTTTTAAAATCATTACGAAGATTAAGAATGTTTGAGTTTGTAACAAATGCGGGTCATCGTTATGAACTCTACTCAGGTTACTAGGGTCACCCACTCAATCCATTCGAAATTTTTTATTAGTTCAAAAGATTTTCCAACCCAATCTATGTACCTATGATACCATTTTATAACAGTTCAAGCTTACCGTTAGTAGGTATTGTCTGTTTTGACTTGTTACGTATTGTCGTCAGCCTCACGATTTTAAACATGTCTACTATAGAGATGGTCTAGCTCTACTCTGACTAGTATCTCGCATCGTCCGATGACTGATTCTGATACCATTTGTTATAGCTCAAATCCACTGCTGACAGATATTGTCCATTTTCCTCCGATCATCTGTCACATGGTTGCATGAAAAGGGCTGGAAGTTAAAAAGAGAAGTGTGGTTGCGTGCCATCACCGAATCATTGTTCTCCAAAGACATTGCCCCAAAGCCTCTTGTTTTTGTCAACTCATATACTCATTGCTTCTTTCTTTTTCTTGTTTCCTTTAATTCGCAGTCACCAAAACATAGAGCTCACCACTTTCTACCACCACACACCATTCTAGCTTTTATGATCACCTCCCCTCACCCCTCAATAACGTACTTTCAACCTATAGCTTATACAAATGTAGCAAACCTACCCGGTTTCTTTTCCGTGCTACGTCGTTAGGTTCCAAATGAATCTCGTTCCATTCTAACTCTTAGCGATTAATGTGTTCGTCAAATCAATATTGCATCTTGTACAGAATTATGATTTGGGCTTATCTTAGATTAGGTGAACGATACTTGAATAAACAAACACTGCATTAGAATGCAAGATGGTTATTGATACAACGCCCCATTCTAGTTACACTGACATTTCCCAGCAATATGGTCACGTTGTATATTTTCCGCCTAGAGGTCATCAAACATAGAATTGCTCCAAACAAAACACGTTAGCATTAAAGTTCTTACGATTGAGCTTCCAAAAAGGAAAATGCACATTGTTGATATAAGTAGTAACTTTGAATCCTATATGGGTTTGGTCTCGATTTGTTCATGTACCCCTTCTTTACTCGAGTGTCATAATTGAGGGCATGCAAGATATAGTCTGTGGGAATTCTATAAGATGTCGAAAGAACTTGCAGAGAACATTGTGGTCGTTAGAAACGTCGTTCGAATCTACGAGAAAAAGGGATCGAATTGGTTTAAGAAGTTAACGTAGTAGTGAAAGAAAAACATGCAAGAAAATGAAGATATTCATGAGAAATATGGAGAGAAAGTTAAAGAAAAAGAAAAGGATAAAAAGAGGAATAAAGGGATGTGTTAGAGAGTGTTGGAATACCCAAAAAAGGAGAGAGAGGGGAATTAGGCTTAGCCTATAGGGACCATTTCAGCCCACTCAAGAATGGAAAAAGGACAACGTAAGACATGCGTTTTTGTCCATTCAGGAACCGCGCTCCGACACAACCTGCCGACCTCAAACTTAACTGCTCCTAACAAAAGTTGTCTGTCTGTCTTTCTTTCTTGCTTTCTTTGTTTTATACACACACACAAAACCATGCAGCAGTCGCCACCTACCTCTCTTCCTGTGTCTCCTTTTATGCAATATGATAAGCCATCAAGTTTCTCTTTTTAAAGCTCAGTTATCTTTGTAGTGTTTTTCAAACTCGACATGGGCGAGGTTGAATTGATTTGACAAAGTGGGGGCGAAGGGGGGGAAAAGGGTGTGCGAGAAGAGAAGCATGGCTATGAAAGGGATACGGTATATAACCAAAGGAGCACGCTAGACAAGCATTTGGCCCACCAAAAACACCGCCGAGAACACAAAGGGTGAGCCTTCAACCATTTCTTTCACCTTTAAACTCATAGCCTTTTACACATCCTCCTTTTTGCCTCCTTCCAACACAAAAATGCATGGCTTTTTCCTCTCTTTTATCGTAACCCTTCCGCTTAAACTTCTACATTAATTGGTATTTGAACACGGTATCAGAAGAGAAGGTCTATTATGGGAGATCGTCAAGCATATCCAACAAAGATCAAAAGAGATCTTGTAACGACCCAGATCCACCGTTAGCAAATATTCTCCTCTTTGGGCTTCCCAACAAGGTTTCCCAACAAAGATCAAGAGAGGTCTTATAAATGGTGGTTTGTTCTCCTCCCAACTAATGTGGGACATCACAGATCTCGTTGTTGCATAGCTCAACCCACTCGTTAGTAGTTAATAATCCAAGTGATTGAAGCAAGGTATTCGCCCCCCTAAAGTTCCCTCACGATAGGCCTCCCAGCTCCTGAACGTCTTTCTATAATCAAGAGAGATACATAATCCCAAAATAAAGACTAAGCGTAAAAGTGTTGATATAATGAAATTTACCATAACCCATTAACTTAAGCATTTGAGTTTTCAATTTGATATCTTTATTGCTGCCATGAGAAGGACATCATTGGAGACACCCGTCTCTCGACGTCATATCATACGACGTCGAGAGAATGATACCTCTCTCGATGCCTTGAAAACGGGGTTAAGAGATCAACTATAGAGAGAGAGAGAGAGAAAGAGAGTTTTTTTCTTCACTCATTCACAACCATATCATACAAAAATACATTATAGAGATATGATCCCAAGATCCATAATAACCCTCGTAAGAACACATATATTAAAAATATTATCCGACAAGAACATCCTCAAATAATCATCTTCATTTCTCAAATATGCAAATCCCAAAATCAGACTCCGGGTTCGAACTCAAGAACTCTTTGTATAAGTTGTCTTCATCATGCCCTCTATTCTCCATCAATAATATGGCCATGTCCGCTGAATTATGATTGTTATTATTAATATAATTATTATTTTGTGCTCCAAACCTCGAATCTCCTTCGCCTTCAAATGCATCTTCTTGACTCAATTGAGAAGCCACAAACTTGTCCAATGCCCTCCAATCCGTCACCTTTGAGCTCCTATTGTTATTATTATCGTACCTTCTTTTTGTCGGAGGCTCTTCTTCTTCATTGCATTCCGACACCAAAGATATGGAGCTTGATCTTTTCATTAATGGAAGAGATGGGCTCTCAAGCTGTGGAAGTTGTACAAATGGATCATTATATGCTATCAACTTCACATTCTCACCTTCCATCTCTTGCTTACACATCATATTATTGTGCTCTAACAACCCTTGTGGCATTGATTGCCTTGACATGAACTCGAGCGGATCGATTCCCGAGCAGACCCGGCTCGGTTCGTCGTAGAAATAGCTCGAATCCCACCGCTCGACCGCCGTCTTTGATTGTCCATTCGCTCGCTTCTTGAATGCCCTACACACCACCCATCCTTCTTCCTACAAAAAGAAAGAAAAAAGAACCAAATAAGCCAAAATCCTAATCACAAATTGATACTCTTTATGGGTGTCTGGTAAAAGTGATGAAAATAGAAAAGAAAAAAAAAGTCAAAGATGATTGACAAACAGGAAGGATGGAAAGAACATAAATTCAAACACGACAATTATATGTCTTTGTAAGTATCAGCTTTTGACTTAGAGGTCTGGTGGGTGTCATCTGTTAAAACTGTACAATTTAGTGGACTAATTATGGAAAGTAAAAGTTGTCCCATTTCCCTCACTTTTTTGTCATTTTTCCACGCATTTTAAAGCAGTAAAAGTCATAAGTTCTTCATGTTCATGAAGCTCAACTCATGAGGTTAATTTGACATATATTGATCATATTGTCTGGATAAAGTTAAAATGATGAACAAAAAGATGAATTTTTACCACTCAAAATAGCATTTTTAATCCCTTTTGTCAATCTTACACAAATTACAAAAAGAAAGAGAGAGAGAGAGAAGACAGGACTCAATGAAGTCTACTTAGCATGCATGATTGAGAAATATAGATGAAGAAAAATAAAGGGTTAGTAAAAGAGCTTGCCTGTGGAGGGCCGTTTTCATCGGATTCTAATCTGTACTCGTGCATGATCCAATCAGTCTTTTGCCCATTCGGGGCTCGTCCTCGATAAAAAACGAGGGTTTTTCTCATTCCAATGAGCTTATTTTTGTCATAAACAGCCTTGTCTCTCCCGGTTGCCTTCCAGAACCCGGCCAACGTAGCCCTATTTGTCCTCGTCCCGGTCGGATATTTCTTGTCCTTATGACTAAAGAAGTACCACTCATTTTGCTCTTCATAACCAATCCAACATTTCTCTGCCCATTACAACATAATTCTCAGATCATTAAAAAGATTTAGGGTTTTTTTTTTTTTTTTTTTTTTTTTTTTTTTTTTTAAGAAACCCTAATAAAAAGGAGAAAAAAAAAAGAGTATACCTTGAAGATCCCACGGCTCGATCCTGTAAAGATCTATATCTTTAATGACATCAAGATCAATCTTTTGTGAAGCTACCTTCTTCCTTAGATAATATCCAACGAGCTCTTCATCAGTCGGATGAAACCGAAACCCGGGCGGAACACACGACGACTCCATGGACTCCATCATCGTCACGGATGGTAAATTACTGCATCAAATTCATCCCCACAACACAAAATTAAAGCTCTCCGCATGCCCTAACCTCAATCATCTCTACACTATTACCAACACCCACCACCATATGATGGATCAAAGAAAACAAGTAAAGGGGTTTGTATATATATATATATATATAGAATGGAATGTTGAGAAAGGAAAGAACTTGACGAATGAGATGATGCCAAGTGTAATGGGAGATAATGATAAGTTCATTTGGTGGTGATGGTGGTGAGCAGCGAGAGACACCCCACCAATTTTAATCTGTGAGGGGGAAAATAAACGGCGTGTTATAAACAAAACCCATTACCAGAGACAATGATTCCGTTCTGTTGGGGGGGAAAAACCTGTGGGGAAGGAGGTGAAAAAAGTGAGAGATTTTAGGGGGTTTTTTTTATGAAGGAAAACGGACAACTAAAAGGGTTTTTTCTGTGAAATTAATGATGTTGTCTTGTGTTGGTGAATGGTGTGGGAATGATGGGAATGATGCCTCATGAACCGCCTCTCATCCATTGCCATACCCATAAACCAATAAAATAATATTAAACAAAAACGGGGTGTAAGGATGACGTGATCAGTTATCACAAATTAGCACGCGGTTCGGTTCTCGAAACACACACACAGACACAGAGACCCAACAGTTCCATTGGATCTATCTCTACCTTAAAAAAAAAAAAAAAAAAAAAAAAAAAAAAAAAAAAAAANAAAAAAAAAAAAAAAAAAAAAAAAAAAAAAAAACAAAGAATTTCTCAGAAACGGGAGTGGGTTTTGTCTAATTGTCGAGAATTTTTAAGGTACACCTCGAAACCAGCCAAATTCCTCATTCATTAACCATAACATGCTCTCAAAAGGGGTAAAGATTCAAAATAATATTGATGATTGTGTTGTTGTTACATACCTGGGAGAAGAGTCACCGGCGGCGGCGGCGGCGGTGGCGGCGGAGGAGGAGGAGGAGGAGGATAGAGTGTAATTTTTAGGAGGGTTGGAGGGGGAATGGAGAAAGAATATAAAAGGAGGGGTTTAGGGTACTGTGTAGGGTCAGTGTCTTCTTGCGCATGGCTTGATGGCTGTCCCCAGTGGATGACGTCTATATTGTTTTTTTTTTAATTTTTTTGAGTTTTTTATGGGACTTTTTGGTGGTAAAATGTGGAAGGAAGCCGACCGTTGAACTCTTTTGTTAAGTACGTTTTTATTATTACTATTGTCGTTTACCATATTGCTTGGTTTTATGTTTTAATTCTTTTATCAACAAATTCATAATATGTTTTTTTTTTGTTATATATTTAGGATTTTTTTTTTTTGTATTTTTGTGCGACACCCAAGTAAATAAAGTATATGTGAATGAATCGGGATCACATCTGAATGAGAGTAATTATGTATTTTCCTTATTGGTGACTCGATCGTAGTAACTTTAAAGTTAAGTGTGTTTTGTTCAGATTAACTTATGTTGATAGTTTTTACTTTTGGAAGCAAGAAGTAAGTAATGTGATCATGTCGTAAGAATCTCGAAACTATTAGGTACTAAATCTTGATCCGATGTAACGTTCTACCTTGAAATTATTGTTATATTCGGGAGGGAAAGATTGAAACTTACCACTCAAAAGAGGAGATATTAATGTAGGCTCATTTATAGAAACTTTATTAGAATCATTAGTATTTAATAAAAAGAAAACAATATTTTAAGAATAACTTCATAATATAAAAACTCCTTTACATCAATAAATAAATAAATAAATATATATATATATATATATATATATATTTGCAAACAACCTTTAAGAGTAAGAAACAATTCTTTAAAAAAGAATAAAAACACGTGAACTACAACCCTCGAGATATATATATATATATATATATATATATATATATATATTGTGGTGATATACCCTTTGTGATAATTAGAATTTTAAAAATATAGATTACTTTTAAACTTATAAATATATATTTCAATTTGGTTAATGTATTTTAAATATATTTAATTTTTTTAAAATTTTAGACAGAACCATTTTGTATTGAGTCAAAAAATTAAAAATATACGATAAAGTAATTTACAAAAATAATTAATTTTCGTTCATGAAAAACATATTATATATGTGATATTTTAAAAAAAAGAACCATAATATCGTGAAATTTGAGACTTACATCAACCACGCTGGCAGAATACTAAAGAGATAGGATGCCACGTAATGCCGCCAAAAGCCGACCGTCCACGCTGGGAGTGATCAAATGGCTGACATGGCATTTTTGAGTTTGATGTAGAAAGATATTGTCACCCGAACGGTGACGGATGAAACGTATATATCAGAGTCAGCGTAATCGCGTCGGGGGCACTTTGGTAATTTGGTGGAGGTAGAATTCCGGCCAGCAAATGATTTCTCGACAAGTATTTTGGAGAAGAAAGAAACAGTTGTCCAGTATGGAAAATAAATTAAAAAAAAAAAAAAAAAAAGTTAAAACGTGTACGTTGAGGAGTGCAGTGAGGGCCACGTGTCATTCAGTAGTTGGTGGTGAGTGTTTTTACTTTACGTAGCACATAAACAAAGCAAACCAAAAATAAAAAGAAAAAGAATTTCGAAAAATAGAGTCAAATTTTATTTTTAATTATTAGAAAAATTTATCATATTTTTACTTACTTATCAACTTGAATATAGTTTAATATGTACATTCTAATCATAAAAACGTTCGAGATCTGATCGTGCAATGCTGTGTTGAGTGAAGGGCAATGGTCGGTTTTTGGGTAGGTTGAGGAAAAAGCATTAGAAGGGGAGGGGAGTGGGGAATGTTCGACATGTCGTTTTTATGATGTGATTAGATGTATGTAATGGGAAGTGATGGACATGAGTTGCTATCAAGACAAGGACTTATGAATGTCGGCATGGCCATGGGGTATCTCTTTTATATTTCATTCTTCTTCTATGCCTTTCTCCACCATAATCTCATCATTTTAAGGTCACAACCGCCTCGCCAATCAATTTCTTCCTTCTACCCATAATTTTACAACGGTGAATTCCATTTTTTTAAATTAAATATCGCAATTTTCAACACCCAATGCGGAAATAAAGGAGAAAACTTGAAGCTTAAATTAAGGCGATAAAGGAGATGGGCAAGTTGCATGGTGGTCGGAGCACTAAAACGTCAGCCGCGTAGAGCGAACCGCCGCCCCGCTTCAGCCGCGTAGAGCGGTGGTGGGGGTGGTGGAAGTTGGGTTTGGTTAGTCCACGTAGGACGGCAGTGGTGGTCGGCTGCGGATCCAATCATGCGGTGGACCGCATCATTAAACATTCTCCGTCAGACCCCACCAAAAACTCCGGCTCCAAAATTCCAATTTTCTCTAAATGAACAAAAAGAGATAATAAACAAAATAAAATAAAATAAAAAGTGGAGAAATAGAGTTTGCGTAAGGAGCAAAAGGGAAGATCCATATCCATGGGGGACCTATTGTAGGATCTTAATTACCCCTTTTTGACATCGACAACCCTCCCAACTTCCCTCTCCCTCCTAAAATTACCATTTTACCCTTATACGTTTATTCCCCGTCTCTCTTATGTCCGTAAAATTATAAATTTACCCCATAAACTTAAAAGTTTCTTATCAAACAAAAAATAATGATATTTTTTAATATCAAAACATTGAAGAATGTCATGATGCGATCGAGGAGAACAATGTATCATCCAACACAACATGCAATGCATTGAAGAGGAAATAAGGCCTAAGCAAGATAGGGACAATGTGTAGACATGAGCATCACATATAAGCTTGTTGAAGGATCGGGTAGGATCCCAAACTTAACCTCGGGATTCTGAAAGAAATTATTATTTTAATTACAATATAAAAAAGAAAGAAAGAAATATTTTTTTTTTAAAAAAAATGGTAATATATTAAGAACCAAACCCTTCAACTTCACTCTCTCTACAACTTTCTTTTATATTGTGAGGTGTGAAATGGAAGACTCTTTGGAGAGACATCAACTATGATTGCCTTCCATGTTGGTGTGTACTAAAATCCCTAACCATTATTTTATTTATTTTTCATTTTTTATTTAACAAAAATATTTATTAAAAAAAAAACAAATATTAATTTTATTTTTCTTGATAGGCCCCTAGAACTTCTTTTATTTCACAAAATGACACACATGATCCACAAAAGAACAACAACAATTGTTTGACCCATTTCATGATGTTTTTTTTTTTGTTAAAATTTTTTTTTCATTTAATTTCGATTTCTATGAGGTGATGATTGTTCATCATGTTCTTAGCCGTCTCTAATATATATTTAAATATTTATATATAAATATCACCAAATTTTGAAAGGATGGATCCCAAAATCATGTAAATCAGTAGTGTTCCAAATTTTTTTTGATATTATGGATGTTGATGAGTGTTTGAAATGATAAATTATTCTTTTTTTTTTTTAATTATGTGTTTAATAATATTTTCTCATTGAATACAGCTACCTGCAAATATAGAAGAAAAGGAATTAGAATTTAATTTGGAAGACAGCCCCAAGGGGAAATGAAAACGAAAGGGAATAGTATAAAGCATGGAGGAGACATGATTCTTGGATTGTCCTAAGTTGGATACAGTCGAGAAACGTCCGAGATTCATAAACTTTCAAAATTATGTTCGTGTACTTTAGAACGTGTCGAATGAGTGTGAAAAGCTCCATTTTTTTCCCTCTTGAATAGAACTTTTTCGTAAATTCGAATGGTTTAACAATGGCACGGTATGCAAATTTATGAAAAGAAAGAGGGTGTATAATGTATGGGTCCGGGCGTGAGAAGCTTCTACCATACTAAAGTTTGGTGGGTTTTGGTTGTTTCTACTCGGTCAATTCTATTACGAATAAGTGACCTTAACAATGGTATAATATTGTCCCTTACGTGTATACCCATGATCTTTTCCTTAATTAGCCAGTTCGGGATTCCAACAACAATCCCCTCCTTAAACAAAGTAGTATGAAACCTCTCCTTATGTGAGATCTTACATTAGTTGGACAGGGGAACGAAACATTTCTTATAAGGGTACAGAAACCTCTCCTTAGTAGACGTATTTTAAACCGTGAGACTAACAACGATACGTAACGGGCCAAAACGGACAATATTTACTAGCAATGAACTTAGGTTGTTACAGTTGGTATCAAAGTCAAACACCAAATAATGTACCAGCGAGGACGCTGACCCTTCAAGGAGGGTGGATTGTGAGATCCCACATCGGTTGGAAAGGAGAACGAAACATTTCTTATAAAGCTGTGGAAACCTTAACCTAATAAACACGTTTTAAAACTATGAGGTCGACGACGATACGTAATGGGCTAAAATGAACAATATCTATTAAGAGCGAACTTGAGCTGTTACACCTTAAATAGTCGATCTTTCTATGAGGCTCCGCGTACGACCTTCTTGAAGTCTTTTATGGGTTGGATTTTTCTTTTTAAAGTGGAGGGTCCTATTCAAATCGATGACAACCGCGTTTGTTCCTATTGACTTTGTTCATAATCGAAACCCAATGTTGGTTGTCTTGCACATACACACACACACACATGTTCCAGTGTTTTGGATTTTATTTCAATCTATGTTCTTCCCAACACCCAAATTGTATGGATAGATACGATGATAATGGGAAGAACATGTTTTTTCAATGAATTATAAGACAAAATTTGTATTTTTGACATTTTTGTGAGTGGGTTTCTTTCTGTTTGTCGGATTGTCTTTGGTCAACTTCAATATACATATATATATATATAAAATGATCATAAATTAAATATTAATAAGGGTATTTAGAATGTTTAGTGTGACATTGATTTACCTTATCACACTCTCAAAAAGTGTACTTTCTAAAATTAATTGCATTTAATCATAACTTACCGACCCATCATCAAGATTATTCCATTTAATCTATAAATAAATATGATATAGACCAATTAACCAAATTCTACCCCACCAGTCAATTGTCTTTTTTATTATAAGACCTTGTATGGTTATACCATACTAGTTGGTTAAGTGTTAGGACATGTACTTATTAGGATAATTATTATAGTATTAGCTGTAAGGATATTATATATCGTCCCAAATTCTAGAAGGTGATAATGAAAACAACATTTCTCCCGAACATTGCTCGATGTTGAGAAGAACAAAACTAGCGATCGAACCAATTATGATTAAAATCTCGTTTGATGGTCGTTTAGTTTTTTAAAATTAACCCCAAAACACTACTAAAAAAAAGTTTTGTTTTTTTTAATTTATAATGGGGTTCAAATAACTCGAGAATCTGACTGATTATCCAACCTAAACGATAAAGATTGAGTTTCCACGTCATCAACGTCCTCGTATTAATTGTATAATATATATATAATATTTTAAAAATTAAATTAAAATTTTTGAGATAGAAGGGTTAAGAAAAAAGTAGTTTGATTGTTTGCATAATGGAAAGAAAGCTAAAAGGGCTGAAAGTACCCTTAACTTTCAACTTTCTCCCTTTTTTGCCCTTTTTCCACACAGCTTCAACTCCAAGACGCACATCTAAACCCATTACAAAAATAAATAAATAAAGGATCTTTTGATGACTTCAAATCATTTTTCCAAATATAGCTTCTTTCTTCTTTACTCTTCTTTCTTTGTGTTAGGGTTCATCATTAGGGTATTCTTCGCGACTATTTTATAAACCCGACCCTAAAACAATGGATCAGAGGTTCGAATCTTTCACTTAAACGATCGAGAAAGGTTAGCAAAGCTTTATCCAAAATATGGGCCAATTGGGCATCTGGACATGCATGGGCTTGATCTTAGGACGCCCATTTGTTATCCAGACATGGGCCGAGGTCCAAGGATGTTTGGTCGAATCAAGCCGACATGTAATTGTAGCCTACAGCACCAGTTTCCGACAAGACGAGTGGGACTGTATAGAGTTATTGAACACCAGATCATAAAAGGGACTGTGAGGTAAGATTTGGGGAATCTCATTATGGACCCCTTTGGTCTTTAACTCCTTTGACTACTGAACAGTATTAAATTTTTAAGTACTAAAATGAGGTGGATCTAAGTCAAAGTTGGATGCTAGTTAATATTGTTTGATTTGACTTGCTATGTATTGCCGTCAACTATGTCTTTATAGATGGATTTGAAGTTGTGCATGCAAGTTTCGTAATTCTATTTAATTACCACTGTGCCAAATACACGAAATTCAGAGCGTTACAGATAAGGATGATGTGGCAGCTCATGTCCTCTTAGCTTGTCTACTCAACTGGTAGACACTACACACAACATGTCCAGTCTCACCCATGCTAAGCCCCAACATAGACAATCTGTCTTGAAAAATATATACTGAAATATGTTGTTCTTGTTCAACAATCCCATAATTTATGGTGTTTCAAATCTCTCCCATACTATTCCTAAAGGGTTATTAGTTTTTATAATTTTGAAGCAAATATTCGAACTCTTAACTTCTTAATCCAAGGTATATATCTTAACCAGCTGAATTATGCTCAAATTTAATCTTTTTGAAGTTAATTTTGGTTCATGAAACCAAATATATGACCTATTGGCATAAAATTCGGAGAAAATATTTGTAACAACTCAAACCTACCGCTAGCATGTATTGTCCTTTTGGGGCTATCCCTTTCGGAAGCTTTTAAAACGTGTCTGCTAGGGAGAGGTTTTCACACTCTTATAAACAGTGTTGCGTTCCCCCTCTACTACTGATCTGGGATCTCACAATTCATTCCATTCGAAGCCCAATGTCTTCGTTGACACTCGTTCATCTCTTCAATCAATGTGAGATCTCACAATCCATCATAACTTCCTCGCTGGCACTCGTTCCTCTCTCCAATCGAGGGAGATCTCACAATCCACCACCCTTTGGGATCAGCGTTCTCACTGGCACACCGTCTAATAGACCTTCTTCCGAGCTCAACGTCGTAATTGGTACTTGTTTCTCTCTTCAATCTATATGGAATCTCAACGAAGAAAGGAAAGCGAGGAAAAGACTAATCTTGAAAGCGAAAAACGCTACAGAACAACAGTGATTTTGAATTATTTTCATGCAAAACCCAGCAACGACTACCAACAAAATTATTGTACTTTGATTATTTTATCCACAAGTTTTGATAAAAAGAAGTATTATTTAGAGACAGATTTATCGAGAACGTAAACCCCAAATAAATGCCATATTCCAACTACGAATACTTAACGGTCACTGCTTCCTCCTCCTTGGACTCATATGCCCAAAACTTTTTTAAAAAACAAAACCAAAACCCAACATGATTTCATTTTTATACTCATGTTTTTAACTTTTTGTGCACTTTTTTCGACAAAATTAATTATTTTAGGCGTAAAAGACATTAACAAAAAACACAAAACAAAAAAGCTTCGCAAAATCCTATGAAATCCGCCATGGCGCCACCACCATGTTTTTCTGAGAACTTCAGCTCAGAGAAAGCAAGAGGGCATTATTAAATCACTGAGCCTGAATGAAAAATGAAAACTTGGGGGATTGCAAACGACGAATCAGAAACCACGACATTAACGGCTACAATGGTGTACAGGACAGTGAGCTAGCTCTGGAAGCCACGTGAGCGAACACAGAGACACAACCAAACCCAGAGCTGGCTTGTTGTTGTTGCTTTGTTTTTTGTCGTGTTTTTGAGTGAAAAGACCCTTTTAGCCTCCCAACACAAAAAGTGGAAAAGCATCGGCTTTCGCCCACCCAAGCCATAGCCTCTGATACGATTAGGATACTCTCTCCCGGGGCCTGCTTGCTGTCCAAATCGTTGACTGTTCGTTTCTGATTTACCAAATCAATCATAAGAACAAAATGAATGAAAGCCAAAAAAGAAGACTTTTAATTAAACAAGAAGAGATTACATTCATAAAATGTTGAGAAATGGAATGATCGAACCGATGGTTGGAGTCGGTTGGATTGAGTTGGGTTCGTTTATGGTTTACGCTGGTGACGGTTGGGAGGTGGGATCAGCAGAGGAAGGCATGTCGGGTCCAACACGACATCCTTCAAGCATGAAAACGATATCCGACATGGCTGGCCGATCGCGAGGATCGGGTGCAGTGCAAAGTAATCCAACTTTCACACCAAGCAAAAACTCTTCCCATTCAGAGGATTCAGGGTCCAGCTCGAGCAAGCCAGGCTCTAAAAGCTCAGTAATTTGGCCTCTTTGTAATTGCTTTTTCACCCACTTGACAATGTCTTCATCATCCGTGAACATCACTGGCTTCTTCCCCGTTAGAATCTCAAGCAACACAATGCCAAAGCTATAGACATCCGATTCCTTCGTGGCCTCCCCTGTCAACACAGCTTCTGGTGCAATGTACCCCAAAGTACCCACCAAGCTAGATGTGGAAGCTTCAGCAGCAGCAATGGTTAGTCGATCTAGCCCGAAATCCGACAAATGAGCTTCGAAATCAGCGTCGAAAAGAACACTTTGTGGCTTGACATCTCCATGTATAATGGATGAGGAATGGAGAAAGGCTAAGCCACGGGCGATGCCTAAAGCAATTAGATGCCGCATTGGCCAATTCAAAACATGCCCATCTTGGTGCGATGCTTCCTGAAGCAGAGTGGCGAGGTTGCCATTAGGCATGTAATCGTATACTAATAGGCGCATGTCAGGAGGGCCAGCGTAGTAGCCACGAAGAACAGTCAAATTCCGGTGCCTGACTTTCCCCAATGATTCAGCTTCTTTTCTGAACATGTTTTCGTCCAATGAACCATTTGAGAGGCGGCGGATTGAAAGAACCATGCCGTCGTTGTAACAAGCTTTGAAAACTAACCCATAACGTGTCCTGCTTAGAACATTTTCTTCATCGAATTGCCTTGTTGCTTCAATTGTTTCGGCTAGAGTGATCTTGTTGTTGAACATCACAAGCTTTGGCCCTCCATTTTCTGTGCTTCCACGGCCGCCACTTGCCGCTGAGCTAACCCTTGCTGGGCTTGTTTTCTTCTCGCCGGACGCCCTCTCTTTCAGCCTCTTCCGCCATCGCAACAAGCTGAAAATGTAAAAGCAGCAACACAAAGCCAAAAGACAAGCTCCACTGGCGGCCACTGCTATGAATAATATCAATCTCTTTGTTCTATCTTTTTTCTTTGTATCCTTACAATTCCAAGCCAACGGTTTCCCACAAAGCTTGGAATTATTAGCAAACACAGCTGAGTTATTGAATCTAGAGCCTAAACCAGCTGGGATTTCGCCTTCAAGATCATTACTCGAGACGTTTAGCCTCACTAATCCAGTAATTGAGCTAAGATTAAGAGGAATAACGCCACTCAAATTGTTGGATGAGAGGTCGAGCTCGGTTAAGTTCAAGAGCTCTGATAACGACTCCGGTATACTACCAGAGAGATGATTCGAGTCGAGAAGGAGCGATTTTAAAGACGAGCAACGAGAGATCTCTTCAGGGATTTCGCCAGTTAAATTATTTCCACCCAAATCGAGCTCTTGTAGATGAGATAAACGAGAAATATCCGCCGGAATATCGCCGGAAAGAGCATTTGAACGGACCTCCAGATGTTCTAGAACAGAGCAGTTCCCCAGCTCTGAAGGGATCGACCCAGAAATGTGATTTTTCGACAACGACAGTGAAACAAGTGATCGGAGAAACCCATAATTGGAAGGGATTTCGCCGGAAAATCCATTAGAGCTTAGATTCAGATACCGCAAACCCATTAAACTACTGAATCCATCAGGAACTTTCCCAGATAGCTTGTTCTCTTGTAGAGAAATCACCTGTAAATTAGGCAAACCAGAGAGCTCAAACGGCAGCTCGCCGGAGAGATTCTGTTTGCTCAAATCCAAGGTGGTTAGCTTGAAGAGACTGCCAAGACTGGACGGAATCTTCCCAGAAAAACTATTAGCACTGAGATTCAAAATCTCAAGACGGCTGAGATTCCCAATACCAATCGGAACCTCGCCGGAAAATTCGTTCCCGCCGAGCTCCATCGCCATTAAATTCCCAAGACCCATTAGCTGTTCAAGAGGAAGGGTTCCACTCAAGCCATTGTCAGCTAAATTCAAGGTTTCAAGCTCCAAAAGATTTCCCAAACTGGCCGGAACGTTACCGGAGAAATTATTTCCTCCGAGAGATAATCGTTTCAAACCTCTCATGTAACCCAAAAACGGCGGAATCTCTCCGGTTAAACGATTTCCTTCAAAATCAATAACAGAAATCGAAGTACAGTTCTTGATTTCCGACGGAATCGCGCCGTGGAACGAATTGTTAGCCATTTTAAGCTCTTGTAATCCCGAGAGATTCCCAATTCCGGGAGGAATCTCGCCGGAGAGATTATTGACAGAAAAATCCAAGACTGTCAATGTCGGAATACCCATTAACCACAAGGGGAATTCCCCCTTTATCTGATTGTGTTGGATATCAAGGACCTGTAGAACACTAAAACATGTCGCTGTCGGAGGTTTGACAATATCCGTGAAGGCATTAAATCCAAGTTGAACGATTCGAAGAGACGGCGCATGAGACGACACATTGCAAAACAGAGAGTAAGGAACTGAACCAGTGAGACTATTTTGCGAGAGCGAAATAGCTTGAAGATTCGGAAGAGCTCCGATGGCTGTCGGGATTATGCCTTGAAGGGCATTTCCCTCAACGCTCAAATGAACAAGCGAAGAACAATTCGCAAGAGCCGAAGGCAATGTCCCTTCTAAAACATTATGATCCAGCCAAAGATGTTTAAGCTTCTGCAGCTCACCAAAGCTCGCCGGAATCTCGCCGCCAAATCTATTGAAAGAGAGATTCACAACCTGAAGCTCCGTCATATTCACAACGCTCCTCGGAATCTGACCGGAGAATGCATTCGACGAAAGATCGAGATACTTTAGACTGCTCGGAAGGTCGTCGGGAATTCCACCGGAGAGGCGATTCGCCGCCACGTTGAGAATATGAAGATTGGTTAAGTTCCCAAACTCCACCGGAAGGTCACCGGAAAACGAGTTGTACTGTAAGAAAATCGAACGTAGAAACGCACATTTGGACAAAGAAGAGGGAATGGTACCATTGAAGAAATTAGATCGAATACTCAACTTCCGGAGCATCGGCAAATTAGCCAACTGATCGGTCAACCGGCCGGAAAGTTGAAGACGAGGCAAACGAAGATCAGTGACTCGATTATTGACACATAAAACGCCTCTCCAATCACAAGGCGCCAAAGGGGTTGAAGAATCCCACCCAGTCAATGCACCAAGAGGGTCATGAAGGTTAAGCTTAAAAGACATCAATGCCTGAATCTCCGCCCTGATGTCGGCGGCGGAGGAAGAGAAACCACCGGAAAACAACAGGAGCCCAAAGAACAACACAAGAAGAAGCCTCATAGATGCTTGGAAAAACAGAAACCCAAGAGATTAACACAAGAAAAACAGAGCCATCAAGAGATCATATCAATGGGGGGGCGTAAAAGAAAAACAAGGAATCAGAGAGAGACGTTGGCGCTGCGAAGGAGAGCGTATGATGTGGGACGAAAGGGCCCAGAGGGGGAACAGTGGCGCACAAAATTGCAGCAGAGAGATTCAGAGCAGAGAGCCTCTTTTTTTAATGTAAATGGAGCAGTAGTTCCAAAAGGGTTTTGAAGGATTGCTTTTTAAGTGGACCATATCGGCTCAACTGGGCCGGTCCGGTCCGGACCGGGCTCACGTTTTACTCTCTTCTCATGTGACCGTGGCTTTTTCCATCATTATTACACCCTCTCTTTCCCATTAATAATTTTCATATTTATTTTATTTTATTTTTTTAAATATCTAACTTTTAATAAAAATATCTATTTTAATATCGTTTTTTATAACATTTCGATAAAATCATGTCTGCTCTTCTAGAGGAAGATAAAATAAAATAAAATCATGTCTGCTCTTTACAGACATAAAATATTTTTAGAGGAAGATTAAATAGTCATCCAACCTTTCTCGACCAAATATTGTAAATTATATTACTCGTGTGTTTTCAATGTAATTGAAATTTACAATATTTTATTTTGAATTATTTTCATATATTTGACTTGTGCACGTGATTTGATGCTATAAATAAGGTCAAGATAGTCCGATGTTTCATACGATTGACTTGTTCACAACACGATTATTATCTAATGAATATATTTAAACATTATTTTTTTGTAAATAAGAAATTGCATATCGACAACCATAGATAATCATATCCCGTTTATTGGACAATCTTTTTCATTATACTTTTAAAAATACTAAAGGATAATGATTTTGACGAGTGGACGAATGAATTGATGATTTGGTTGTATGGACATTTTTTCCCGTAATACTATATTATAAAAGTTATGTCTTTAATTTTATTATATGGTTTATAATCTAAGCGATGTATAAGGTCAAAACAGTAATATTACTTTCTCTTACGAAAAATATAATATTTTATTTTTCTCGAGAAAATAAACAAAATTAAGATTTTTAATTTTGATTAGGTATATGATAACGGCATAAATTATTAACTAATTCTTATTATTATGTTTGTTTGAACTCTCGATCAAAAACAACGGTATAATACATTATTCAAATGGTAAATCTTGTTTATGGTGAATGGTCAATATCTTTAGAACGAACTATAAGCTATATGTACTTTTTGCACTAAACCCTAAACTCGAAGTCGTGGGCTTTTTTTTTATTCCTTTTTTCTCCTTCTTCAAAGTCACGAGAATCTCTCCTAGAAAATTATTTAGATTCTTTGAATTTAAGGCTACTTTTTTTTTTCTTAAGAAACTCGTTTCTCTTTATATATTGACACAATGATTTCGTGAATCTATAATTGAAATGACATAATATATAACTATTAAATTATTTCATTGAAGGCGAGCTCGGAAGAAAAACCCCAAAAAGGACAATATCTGCTAGCAGTGTGCTTGGGCGGTTAGAAGTGGTATTGAGCCAGACACCAAACAGTTTGCCAGCAAGAACACTAGGATTCCACATGATTGGAGAGAGTAACGAAACATTCCTTACAACAGTACGAAAACCTCTCTCTAATGAACACGTTTTAAAACTTTAAGGGGAAGCTCAAAACCAAACACTGAGCGGTGTGTCAACGAGACGCAAAGATCCCACGTGAGTTGATGTTGTTACACGTGGTATCAAAGCTTGATATCGGACAACATACCAGTGAGAACGCTAGACATCAAAAGGGTGGATTGTGAGACCTCACCTCTCGTTTCTTAATTAGAAAGGATAGTTTTTTCTCTATATTCTATGCATTTAGGTCTAGAATTGGGCAAATGGGGGCTTTATAAAGTACAATGTGCCTATAATCAACAAGCCAAGGGGCTGTTGTCCTTCAATCTGGACCAATAATTGTGTAAGAATTTAATTATTTTTAAAAATAAAATTAATGGCATAATTAATTTGTTGTGATTGGACCCGAACTCCACCCCCTTGTTTTTTAGCTTATTTTTCCATTTATTTTTAAATCCATCAAATCAAATATTTTACATTTGCCCACACTTTCTTTCTTCTTTTCACTTTTGCCCCAAATTTATGACTAATTGTAATGCCCTTTCACAACATTATCCCCTTTAATTTAGACCCTTTTTTGAACAACATAATCAATCCCAATATTCCACTATATAGGTATAGGTTTTGGTTTATTAAAAAGATCCCGAGCTCGATGACCTACCAGTTTATTTGTTTGATGGTTAATGTCCGTTCTTCAACTTTTTCAAATCAAACGCACCAAATTTAAATTTAAAAAAATTATTTTATCCCATTCATTTTAATATTTATTTAAATTTGATGGAATAGATTTGAATTATTTTTGTAATTAAAAAAATTAATTGAGATTTTTCATAATTGCTAATCGTTTTTTTTTCCTGCAAAAAGTAATTAAATTCTTAAATCTCATACGGTGCCGTTTCAGTTATTATATTTTACCCGTCACATTAATTTCACTTGTTCATTTCCATGAACAAAAAATAACTGCTATTTTTAAAATTAAAATATATATATATATATATAAATTAATTGTTTTCACGGGATGGTGCAGATGAGTAAATAAGCTAAAGGAATAATGCAGCCACAAAAAAAGGGAAAATTATTAAAGAGAAAAATAAAAATTGCAGAAATAGCCTCCAAAAGTGCTTAATTAAGGGGTTTGGTTCAACTTTTTCAGGACATATTTATTATGACCCCAATTAAGCCACTTCACCTCTGCGCTGCTACCATTATCTGCCACTGTCGGCAATCAATCCCTTCTGAATTGGGCTCAGGCCCAATAGATTCCCTGGGCCCAATTTATTTGTTGGACTTCGGCCCAATATTTGATCCGGGCTCGGGTCGTTTTTTTTTTTTTTTTAATTTATTTATTTTTATCACCAGCTCTATTTTAATAAAAATGAGATATATAGCACAATATAATAATATATACTCAAATTTATTATATTTATTTATATCGAATCCGTTTTTAGAATTTGGATATTATTATTATTTAGCTTCATGTTTTCGTATTGAGACGCTTAGTATAATTTTTAAGAAGCGGTATTGTTTTGATCTATCCAATTTAAATATGGGAAAAATGGAAACAATTTGGAGGTAAGGGTTTCGATTTGTAACCGATTTTTAAAAATAAAAACTAAACTACAAGCAGATGGAGCAAAAACATTGAAAGCATTCAAATTGGATAAGTGGATGATCTGATACAAATCTCTAGATTTTTAATTGTCGTTCAACTAAATGTGTTTCTCACCACAAATATCGAATCTGGTTAGGTAGAGAGAGAGAGAGATTATGAGTATGAAGTTTCGTGCAATTCACGTGTTGTTCATATGGCTGCTCCATATGTTTGAGGTCAATAAAATCAGACAGCCCCCTGGCCCAAAAGCTACAAACTTGGGACCCATCTAAGATATGAACCTACAAATCGTGGCTGAAATTGAACCACAACCCAATGTCAATGACTCTCATCCTTTTCGATTTTGTGGTTAATGAATGAGTTTCTAGTTTTCAGCAACAATTTGACTATCTCTCTCTCTCTCTGTCTATTGTCATCGGTCGGCATTATTTGTTATATAACCTAAAGACTGCAGTGGCCGACACCAAGAACATCAGATATCAGGAACAGGGGGACGACCAAAATGAAATTTTGAAGGCACCCTTTTCAGGTTTTGATCGAGTTATGTGTTTTTTATGAAGTTTAGGAGGTGGGTTTTTGAGATTGATCGTAAAGTTTCCATCTTTTTAATGGTTTATTTTGTGAGTGGCAATGAGTGATCGGCTTTGATGAGGATACTTTGTGATTCCTGTGAAAATGCTGCAGCGACCTTGTTCTGTGCAGCTGATGAGGCTGCTCTTTGTGCAGCATGTGATGTCAAGGTATATATATATATAAAACCAAGTGCTTATATTACCTTTAGTTTTATGTCTTGTGATTTGGAAGGCTTCAGTTCACGTTGATGGGCAGGTGCACATGTGCAATAAGCTTGCGAGCCGCCATGTAAGGGTTGGGCTCGCAAGTCCGAGCGAAGTTTCCTGCTGTGATATATGTGAAAATGCACCAGGTATACGTATAATCATGAAGTCTTTTGGTCTTGTTTTTGTTTGAGGGTTAACATTCTGAAGGAAAATGTTTGCAGCTTTCTTTTACTGTGAGATAGATGGAAGCTCCTTGTGCTTACAATGCGACGTGGTTGTTCATGTGGGAGGCAAGAGAATGCACAAGAGATATCTTCGGCTGGGGCAGAGAGTTGAGGTATTAATCCTACATGTGAAACCCTTAAATCTCTCAAGACCTTAACGTATTTGATTCTGTTTTGGTTAATTTTGCAGTTTCCTGGGGATAAACAAAATGATCCAAAGGACTTGAATGTACAAGCGATGGAACAGGTTGAGACAGTGAGAGGGCAGAATCAAGATGGGGTTGATTCAAATGGAGATGGGCATTCCAAGCGGGGGAACGAAGTGATTGATTTGAACATGTAGATCTAATTAGGAACTTGTTGTAACTCAGCCAAATCCAAAGCCGAGATCTGATGGCCTGAACAAGGTAATAAGAACAGTATAATATTTATATACAAATCAATAATTATGTACACCATTCATGCTGTCCATGAAAATTTCTACTGGAGTGTTTTGTGCTGCTTCCATACAGGGTGAGACTATACATAAACAAGCTGTACCCAAATCAGATAATCCACATAACCAAACCAGCGCTGGAGACTGAACCTTATCCAAAGCGTACTTAACTTTCTTTAAACAACCATTACAAATTGAACAAGAGTAAGAACCAATCTTCCTAATTCCATGATTGGCTTGGAGCAAACTGACGTGAGGGCAGGCAGCAAGGGCGCGCATACATCATGACTTGAAGAGAGTAACTGTGGCGATGTAACCATTTTTCATTACCTGCTCATGGCATTCATTAACACACCGCCTTAATAAATAACACAATCAACTCATAATGTATGTACTCAATAGAAGAGGGAATAGAATGATCAAAATCTTTGGTTCTGTTTCCTCAACTTTTGATTTTCTTCTAGGATAGGAAGGTGCAAAGGAAAACATTAATAAAAACAAAAGGGTAAAAAACCCACCTCAAATGCAACATTTTGATAGCCATAGACGAAAGTAGATCCAAACGGATTGTTTGTTGAACCTTGTGTTTGGATGGCAGCTCGCCCACAGTCCCCAAGGATTTCCTAGTTTCATAGAAAACAGCTTTCAGATATACTTTTTCAAAAAGGACTCGAACATAGAAAAGGAGAGTGCAAGAACTCCAATTTGGGCAAAACTTGATGGCGATTATTTAAAGAGTTAGATAAAATGTTCATTAATACACACAAAAAACAAATGCACCATCAAATAGGCTTCAATCAACACAGTTCTAAACCAACTCCTGACGATATATAATATTAAAGGAAGGTGCCCTTGAGATAAAATAATGAGGGCAAAATCCATTCTACCTTCACATCTTCCCACTTCGTGCTGGGGGTTATAGAGTTTTTACAGTTGGTTTCGTTAAAAGAACCTGAAACTGCAGAAAATAGCACTATAATGGTCAATCACTCTCGCAAGAACAATTCTGAAGAAAATTAGACGGTAGTGTTTCAAGTAAGTCCGGACCATGGATTACAAAATTGCACTTGATGTATGAGTTGAAATCAGCATGACCGGGGTAGTTGGTGTGCAAAACAAACTTCTTGATTTTATGTGTCTGCAAATCAAACACGGTACTTTGAGAACTATAAAGCTTACAAGATCAACATATACCATGAGAAGCGCAACATTAATATATAGAAATACATCAAGTACCTGCCCATCAAATAAGATGTCCAAACCACGGGTAAAATAGTTGTAGAAGTAATCACCACACAGGGTTGTCCTGGGACGGGGATCCAAAGCAGAATGAATAACCATTTGATCTACCTGCACCAGAGAAACCAATACTCCAAGGTTCTAAGCAATCAAAGCAAGAAATATAAGAAACAATCACATGTACTCATAGCACATGTGCAGCATGTCTTGATTCTTGAATTCAGATATATGCACATAAATTTAACTATTTATATAAGCCCAAGAATGCTGGGTAGCTCCTGAGGTCGATAGTTTATTACTCAATTGCTCCTCTCTTAAAACAGATCAAGGCTTAAAATATAAAATCTTTAGCAATTCAGCTCGACATTAATATTGGTATATCTTTTATCAAACAATTACAAGCACAACAATATTGTAACTCACAACTTCTGGTTCAAGGTAGTAGGAGGTAAGAATACCTGTTTTTGATGGATTCCACAAGGCCGGCCTAATTCAGTCCAAATATCCTGCAAAAAAATTGAATATCTGCGTGAGTCTTAAGAGAAATAGTAACAAAAATGCGTAGGGAGGTTAATTTGAACAATCTTTACCAGACATATTCTTTTATTCAGAGAGGAGTGAAATGAGTACGAAAATCATAAGGATCAACATTGAATTTTAAGAAAAAGTACAGAAAAATCAAACGACCAAACTATAAAAGTAAAAAAAGTAACAACTCAGAGAGATAGTTCAACGATAGATGTCTTCTACAGCCATCAAAACCTCCTTGAATGGATTCCTGACCACCTTTACTTACCCTTTTTGTTTAAAACACATTTTTTTCATGTGGTGGCAAAAAAGACAAAAGGCTAAAATTGCCACCAAACTCAAGGGTACATTTTGTATTAAGAATAAGTATCCAATTCTTGTTGGTGTAAGATCCATTCCAACTTCTTCTATGTCATTTTTGTAGTTAACGTTCTTAAAATGGGTTTCATTAATCAAAATAAAAACGTGTGGCTTGTAGTTTGTTGGGGGGGGGAGGGGGGGGGGGGAA
>NW_019268544.1:3145381-3155415 GCF_002738365.1 Cucurbita moschata | reverse complement strand
GGGGGGGGGGGGGGGGGGGGGGGGGGGGGGGGGAATACCCACACAAATATTTCCATGTCATTAATTTAATTAGTCTGATACATATAGGATAAAAAAATAATTTAACAACAAAAGCATGACATGGGGCCACAAAGATACCTGTGGTGAAGCACCAAAAGGAATATGCTGGCCACCCACAGCAAAGTATAATTCATCACCAAGCTGGACACAACAGAAAAAAGTAAGCAGGTAAGCAATTCAAACAACAAAAAGTGCAGATGAAGAGGGAAGCCAGACCTTAACATGGACCTCCTCCATATAGAGACTGGCAGCAGGTAATGGGGGAGCAGAGGCCTTATCCATTAAGGCACCTACTCCAACCTTTTTTACTGTAGAACTATCGAATATGGAGACACGACATGCAACTGGTGTGGTGCCATCAGGAAACTCCAATGGTAGCTCAGCTTTTGTAGTTAAGAGTAGTTAGTTACTCTCCTTAGAACAAGAAAATCCAAGAGCCAGGTTACAGGGTGAATTTATAATAAAATACCTTCTCCATCATGGCAACAATCTGAATATTGGCTTGGTATTGGAAATGCAAATGAGAGTCCCTACAACATACAATAGATGATATCAAAGATGAAAAATAAATGTCAGGCATAGAGTATTATATTACTGTACAAACGTTGGCCTGGAAATACAAATACATACTGGATAGAATAGAGTGTAAACACTTCTATCTCTGTCATTAATTCCCGGAAAAGTTGGCCCAAAAAGCGCATATACAGCTACAAAGGTAGCAAGATTTGATGGTCCTCTGCAATCAAGTAATGATCATTAATTTGTGAATAAGTTATTGTACATGTACCCCACATGATTTTAGATCCCTACCCAATCAGAGAAGTAGCATATCGCATTTGAAGTCGCTTCACATCAAATATTTCAATAAGACGTAACCTCTAGCAAGTAATGAACAGACATGAGTTAATCTGGAGCAAAAATGAACTTGAAACATAAGATGCACAGACAGCTCGAATATGTGATTCATCAGTAGCTTTTTCTCATAAAATACTTGAACTGAACTCTGATAGATGATGATAAAGGCAAACCATCTTAACAATCATATTTAAAAGGAAAATCATGTCACTCTCTTGAAACCATCTATCATAGTTCTTGAGCGTGCCATTTGATTTGAGTTAAAGTATTGATATCTCCTTTTCAATGAATATGCTAGAGAACAGAAGTACCTGTGACCACGGGTCAAATCGAAGATGAAATCCGTGATCTGGGAAGCTGATAACAATATCAAGTTTCAGTGGCTCCTACAATTAAAATGAGTTATATATAGTATTAGAACATTGGCAGCGAAGGATGCGTCCTACTAGACCACTAGTGAACTCCATATCATGAAAGATAAGAACGGTTTCCAGTAAACTCCATATCAGGCATATCTCACAACCAATCAACGATATCAGCAGAGCAATTATCAGAGTTCGAGAAAAAAGAAACACATTATGTACTTAATTCAATATGGCCAGACAGCATTTACAGTCTAGAGATATACCTCGTCGAAGTATTTCACATGGACAACGTCATAGATGTTGGGCCGCTGCTCTATTTGTGCAAATGCTTCACAGATTGGCATTCCTGAGACAACAGAGACGCATTAATGTTCCACATTAACCAGAAAGCTTCCTAATCTCCGAGCACCAAGAATTTCCCATCCCTCCCAACTTCCCCCCCAACATACACTATTCCCCGAAAAGATAGCATACAAAGCAATGGATAACTAGCCCTCCCGCCCACAATAGCTAAAGAAAAGTAAACGAAACATAAGCAGGAATATCGGATTCGAAGTCAGAACTACGGATTTCAATGGGAAACTTCTTGTACCAGAAATTTGATTCGTACGTATGCATCCAATAGGGAATCAATTAGATATGCGCAGAATCAAAATTCGAAGAGGAAAAGGTTAGGAATTATGGAAATAACCGAGATTGAAGGGGCCAAGTCCAAGGCCGGGTTGAAGATCGAGGACGATGGCGCCCATAGCCGTGCCCTCACAACGTCGTCTCGATCTCTGCATCGTTGCCTTTGGTTGGATTGATGGTTCACTTTTCTCCGTGGCTTTCGCGAAACGAGCGGACAGGTGTTTATGATTTCTTATGGCAAGTTCTCTATCTCTAATGGCAGCTCTTCGCAGTTCGCACGCAAAGTCCAACAGCCGAGGGAAGACTCACAAATATCATTTATATATATAAATTATTTATTTAAATTTAATTTAAAGTTATTTTTTTAAAAATGTTTTAATAGTAATAACAAATTTCATAAAATATTTTAAATTTTAAATTGGGCCAATTACTGATTCAGAGTGGCGAGTTGGGCCTCGGCCCATTAAGTAGCCAATATTCATAGTACTTTCAATAATGCTTAAAAATAAATAATTTTAAATAGATAACGATACGACACGAAACAAATTTCGGCCGACAAAGAAAAATCGAGCCTCGAAACAAGCGAGAGATAAAGGAAATTGGGTTGAAGCCTAAGTGCCTCTTCGCAAGCTCGAGATGAGCAAAGATCGAGCCCATGGACAACCTTATATAAGGCGGTATGAGCATGGCCTTAGCCCATACATAGGACTCGTATTTAATCCAATTTGGTTCACTCTTCCTCAAATTCAAATGGGTATGAGAACAATACTAATATAAGCGTTCCAATTTGAGATGACGGCACAACTTTAACGCGTCAGATCACCAAACCAATAATTAGTTGGGCATAAAATTCCGACAACAAAATATTTTTTTTATTATTATTATTTCAAAAGTTTTAAACTACACAATTTTAGAATTTATAAAAACTCACGTGCACGTTTTAAATTTTTCTAAAATTAAAACATACTTTTTGGTTCAAAGGTTAGATTTAGATCATCCACCGAGTTTTTTTAAATATTTTAAATTGTCATTTACGCACTTTTTTTTTTTAATTATAAGTATATATAATTCCATAAAGCGATTTTTTTCTTCTTCTTTTTTTGTCTTTCAATAATTTAAGGTTGATTAAACCATCCAGCTAAAAATCCATATCTTTGGATTAAAAAAGAAAATTTAATTGATTTTGAGTGTGCACCATGTTCCAACTATAAATATATATATATAAATAAATGTATGTAAAATATATGTTAAATTAATAATTAAATTCTACTCAATATCGAATATTGAACATTTACAGGTCTAACGTGCATCACTAGCATCAGTTATAAATGTTAAATATTTTTAATATTTTTTAAAAGTAGGTAGGGATGAGTTGGATTTTAACACTATTTTCAAATGAGTGAAGTTGACCAAACAAAAAAAATGTCAACCGGTAAACGAAACCAAATTTTCAGCTTTCTTAAAATTTAACCGAATCAAAATCGAAAAAAATTTAACCCAACCCAATATTCATTGTTTGAGTTGGGTAATTTAAATTAATCCGTTACATGTCACACGAACGTCTCTATAAATTTCAAAAAATTATAACTTTGGCGGATCCAAATACTCACATTTTTACAGGCTAAAAAAAATATTTTGATATTAACTAATTTGTAGTAGAAGCTTTATTTTTTCAACACTCAAGAATCTTAATACGTCCTTTTATTATTATTTTAAATATATATATATATTTTGGTATTGGATTGAATTAACTGAACACCATATTTATCAATCATTACTTCAACAACTAATGAAAATAACGGACAACCTAATGTGGCTGTCTCTCAATCTTATCGCGTGGATCCAATTTCCACGGCTACAGGTTAATTCGAGTTAAATAATTTCCACGTCAGCTTCACAAATCACATCCAACTGAATCTATGGCCATTTAAACTATACCGTAAATTCCACGCCATTTTAAATTTTATCGATAATAATAATAATACAAACAAAATCTTAATTCACCAATTTAGGATAAATTCAACCCTAAGTTTTTCTTCATCACAAAATAAAATAGTTTATACGTGAAACTTTGTAGACTTAATTTCGTCTATAAGATTTGGATTTGATTCAAACTTATTTGAGTCGATTTTGTTCAAATAAACTAAATTAAAAAAATAATAAAAATGTAAGTAAATGATTCAACAATTCGAATAACCCATCCAGAAAATTATAGTTGAATTGGACTGAGTTCAAAAGAAATAATTAGATTGAATATAGAAAAAAATATCTCAGTCGGACATAGCGTGCGAATACCTTTAACAATTGGAAAAAAAAACGTTACATCAACCACATATTTTCCAGATTTCGACAGTGATGGTAGTAAAATTAGTAGACTTGGGCGTAAGTCTAGCATGCATGTGAATGGGTCTAAAGTTGCTGTCCTGCATCAAAATTATTTAATTCTAGTAATAGATTAAATATTATAAATTTCCAATAAAAAATTATTTAAATTATACAAATTCATAAATATAATTATATCCAAGCTATTAATAATCCTACAAATAATAAAAATAGGTTTAAGAGCGGATTAAGCCCGAAGAAAAAAACAAATAAATGAAATTAATTATTTCATCAATCACGTCACGTAAGAAATCAAATAAATATGAATAACTTTTCAACGACATTAATAAATATCAATTTGATATTTATTAATTAACTTTTTGTCGTAAAATTTAAAAATAATAATAATAAATAAATAAATATGTAAGTATGTAAGTATATTTTTTTTTATAGCGTTACATTTTTTTTTTAATTTTTAAATATTTATTTGTATCCACAAACATAATCATTACACGTAGGGTTTGAAGTTGTTATTGTTCAATTTTTTTCTTGAAGCGTCACGCAAATCATAATATAAAGCAGAAACGTAAATCTCGGAAATTAAGATTCCTTCAAACGAGTGGACACAGAACCCGCTTAGTGGGCAAAGCGACAAGCCGGGTCGCTCTTGGAGCAGTCAACCCGAAGATGTCGCCCATGTCCATCTCGTTTGGCTTCATCCCATCAGGCAGTTCCCACGTGAAACAGTGCAGTAAGTGGGCTACAGCCATCTCAAGTCCGTACAAACCCAGCTGCATTCCTGGGCAAGACCGCCGACCCGACCCGAACGGTATGAATTCGAAATTACTCCCTTTGAAATCCGCCACTCCCTGTTTCAGAAACCTCGCCGGCCGGAACGTTTCCGCGTCGTCCCACGACGCGGGGTCTCTCCCAATGGCCCACGCGTTTACAATCACTCTCGATTTCGCTGGAATAAAATAGCCTGCAACCACCGCGTCCTCCGCCGTCTCGTGGAGGAGAAGCGGAATCGGCGGATGCAGCCGAAGTGTCTCCTTAATACAACATTTCAAGAAGGCTAAATTCTCCATGTCAGATTCTTCGACACGTCGGTTTAAACCAACGACATCCGCGAGCTCTTGTTGGGCTTTCTTCAAATCATCTGGGCTTCTCATTAGCTCCGACAAGGTCCACTCTATCACCGATGCCACTGTCTCTGTTCCACCGAACATAACGTCCTGCAAATTACACCCCTAATTAAATTTTTCACATTCTAAATTAAAATTAAACATTATAATCCTCTTAATTACCATGATAATTGCTTTGATATTGTCACGGTTGAGTTTGATACCATTTTGTGAATCATCCAATTCATTAACGGATACTTGTTCATCATAGAAAGCTACCAATTCATCCACCATATCCGTTTCAATTTCATCATCTTTAACGTTTGATAATTTTCTAATTCTTTTCTTCTCCATATGTTCATCGATTATGGTGTCGATGAATTTATCGAGCGATTGTCGCGCTTTAACAAGGCGATTGTTCAAGCCTTGTGGGTCGATCCAGCTGAGATTAGGAATAAAATCAGCTATGTTGAAAGCTCCAAAAAGTTTGGAGAATTCTTGCAAGATTTTTATGAATTCATCTTGACCTTGCACTGTACTTGTCCCAAACGCAGCTCTATAAATGATATTCATTGTCAATTCAAACACTCGCTCCCCGACATTCACGACAGTTCCCAGCTGCGTCGCGACATGTCTAACGGTTGAGTCTACCTCGTCTCGAACTGACGCCCACGATTCAGCTCGCTTGCGGCTGAATAGCTTCATGACACAAAGCTTACGCATTTGCCGCCAGAATGGACCGTAGTGAGCGAAAGCCATGTCGGCTTGGTTGTACGTCAAGTAGCTTATGGCGATGGTGACCGGACGATTGGAACAAATGTTATCATGAACCTGTAAAATATTTCGATATTTAAATTATGAGCTCGTATAATTATTAGACTTGACCTTAGACATGGCTAACCTGAAGGACTTGACGGGCCATGTCGGGGTCGGAGATGGTGACCATGTGAAGGAAGCCCATGCGCATGTGGAAGATTCCGCCGTAGCGCTTGGCGAGCTTGGCGAGGCCACGGTGGGTGAGCTGGTCCATCATCAGCATGTTGCCGAGGAAGGGTAGCCCTCTTGGGCCCGGCGGATAGGGGAGCTTTCGCCGGAGCCAGAAGATGAGAGCCAGTAGAAACAAAAGAGGGATAGTGAAAATAAGAGCCATGTGATTCCCACCCGAATATTTTCTAGGTTTAATGGGATATTTTTATGGGTTTATATAGAATAAAATAATCAAGAAATTTAGCTAATTTATGCTTACTATAATTATAATTATTTTAATATTAATGTTATATTTCATTTTCGAAGATATTTTATTCTTTTTTGGATGACTATTCTACCTAGAAACTTATTGCAATTATCTCAATCTTTTAATTATTTCCTTGAAGATAAAAGCGTTGAAACAGGAAAATTTATTTTTATAAAAGGAAAAAGAACACTACTTATAGCTTATTATTATTGTTATTATTGGAAATTAAAAAAAAAAAGAAAAAAAAGAACATTTTGGTTGGTTTTGTTGGTGTGTGGAGACACACTTTTATGGCACGTGCTCATATCTTGGTTCTTTGGTTTTAGTATGCTTCTAGAAGATTAAACTTTGCATTTATTTGTAGTGATTTACAAATACCTTTTTAACGTAAGTATGTAAATGAGTAATGATTCGGTTAATTATGTTTGTACTAATTAGACATAATTTTTAAATGTTTGGAAAGGCTTCCAAACATATTTTAAAATCTTGGCTAGTTACGAGAGATGAGTTCTTTGGACGTCAAACCGGTTTGAGGACACGCGCAACTTCATCTTGGCTCCATAGGGCATTTATGCCATTTAAATACATACGTTTTTCTTAGCCATTTTCAAGGCACAACATGTTAACATAATTTCTAATTAAAATATTTAATAAAAAGTATTCTCAAATTTTGCACTTTTATTACAATATATATATATATATATATTCATAAACTTACAAAAAAAAAAAAAAAATCTAAAAAAAATATTATTACCATTAATTTTATATGATAACTTTAGTATTTTATTTTAAAAATATTATTTAACAGTATTTTAAATTTTAATTTAAAAAAAAAAATCAAAAGTGTTTAAGAAGTTTTATTATTATTATTTTTTTAAATAATCCTTTTTAAAAATTCAATAATATTTTTGAAAAAATTCAATAATATTTTTGAAACACTTTCAAATTTAAAATAGGTAAAAGAAAAAATAAACTTTTTGAAATTTTTAAAAGTATTTTTAAAATTTCCCCGCGTAAACTTTTAAATTTTGGGATATTTTTTAAATAATATAAAATCCAAGATATTATTAAAACTAAAACTAGACTAAAACGTATTTAGTACTAAATTATAGTTTAGCATATATATCAGATTTGATATTTTATTATGAAACAAATATTTAGATATTTGCCTTCTAACTCTGTGTATGTTTCTATTTATTGTTATTTTTATTTATTACTCATTCTCTATCTTTATAATTTATTTGATTATAAATAAATAACTTTATTGTGGTGGATTAAGCAAACATTTTTATCGCTATTTAATTTCAAAATTTTATTTAATAATAAAAACAATAACTACTTACAATAAAATCACGGGAATTAAAAATACTAAAATACATCTAATACAAATATTTTTAATTAAAAATAAATAAATATATAAAAGTTAAATAAAATTTGTAATTTTCTAGAAAAATATTAGAATTAATAAAAAGTTAGTGGCGCCATTATAGATGACAGAGAGCTTTCCCAGCTTGCGCTGCTTCATTTACAGCGCGTTGGTAAACTAAACTTTCACATCGTGCCTTTTATTTTATTTATTTTATTATTTTCCAGACAATACTAAAAATATCTTATAATAATTTGTTAATAAAGTATTCGAGTTTATTGAGAAATTAATAGGTATATTGTACCTCGTTCTTATTATTATAATTTTTATTCAAATTAAAAAAAAATCAATTTTTACTCAGTAAACTTAAAAAATTGTATCAAACTTATATAAAATAATAAATTCATTTCGGACTCATATAGAAAAATATCGTTAATCACCATCAAAGCTTATTAGTGTCCAAAAAAAAAAAACATGTCTCTAAGTCCAATCGATCTTAATCCAATGCATACGGTTTATATGCACATGAGAATACTTTAACGTAAAAATTATAATATTTATTTGAGGTTAACGTGTAATTATATGAAATTGAAACATCTAGGGTGCAGATGAATTGAGTTCGGAAGTTTTTTTGGACTAACTTGAAGGAGTTGGTGACCTGAACAACTTGAATAGAGTTCACAACCTAATTTATTTTCGGGTTTTTTTTTATTATCTGCGAGGTTAGAAAGTGAAAAATGTTTGAATGCAAATAATTATTTTGAGAATATATATACCAAAATGAATTAAAATAAAAGTCTTTTAGAAATATAAATAAATATCTCCAATAGTTGATTTAATTCGGAAAATATCGTCTATTGACTTCATGTTAGGTCACGATGAAGTCATGAACGAATGACGTGGATCCATTTTGGAGTTTTGATGACGTGTCCACTGTGGAACCACACAAAAATCCATTATTTTGACACGCAATTGGGTTTTACGTGATCGTTTTAAATTCCCGAAATAAATAAATAAGAAAAAGGTCAAAATTACCGAAAATTATTGGGCCGGGCTTTATTGAATGAAAGCTTATTGGGCCGGCCTGTATTTCCTTGAGAACTGATTGGGCCGGGCTTTATTTAACTATGATTAATCAGTGTCGCAATTACTTGGGATTCGAATCGCCGCCACTCTGTTACACTTAAAACGTCGTTTCCTAATGGTTCACTATGATTCTCTTTCTAGGGTCCGTATTGCCTCTGCTATTTAACCACAGCAGTCAAGAATCCGCCTCCCCCACACAGCTCCCGCCGTCACCTCAGGATCCGAAATAGTACTTTTTCTTCACCAAATCCACCGTCATTATCAACTCTGCTAGAGTCGCCTCTAGGGTTTCTTCCTCTTCTCCGACTTCTCCGTCTTGTTTTTTTTTTTATCGTCGCCGTCGCATCTTCTTTCGTCATCGCTTTCAATCTTCTTTGTTTCGATTTTAAGTTTCTGAATCGGATCGATCTTAGGATTGACGGTTTTCGGATTAGATAAATCTGTTTGATCGTTGGTTATTCCCTTTGCAATCGATCGATTGTTTCGCTTTATGCTTTAATCTGGAACTTTAGTCGTAGTTTTGTTTTTTTTTTTAAAAAAAAAAAGAGAAGCGAATCGATTTGAGTTAAGAGCGTCTTTGATCTGGGATTTAGAGATGAAGCGGACGAGGAAATCGAAGGGTGTTTCGTGGGCTAACGGAGTTAATCTTTGTCAGGTATAATTGTTAATATCTTCTAATCCAAGTTTCGTTTTCTTATAAGATCATTAAAATTCATATACGTAGGGCTTTTGATTTGATAGATTAGATTAGTCATTAATGGTCTTGAGATCTTCCACTAATTTTCCTCGGTGAAATCGAAAGGCATATAGTTATTTTTCATTTGGTTATTAGACTTCATATGCTTTCTCGCCAATGAATTTATGATATTAATTTAGTAATTCACTGGCACAATGCTTTTCTTCGAAGAAATTATCATGAGAACAAAAAAAAAAAAAAAAAAAAAAAAAAAAAAAAAAAAAAAAAAAAAAAAAAAAAAAAAAAAAAAAAAAAA
>NW_019268544.1:3115386-3145106 GCF_002738365.1 Cucurbita moschata | reverse complement strand
AAAAAAAAAAAAAAAAAAAAAAAAAAACAAGTATCGCTCGGATTGTGAACAAATGCATTAATTTCCCCCCGGCGAGCAATCATTTGGCGGAAAGAAATAAAAAACAGGATTGCATCATAATACGGAATTTAATCAACGGCAGTCCAATCTGAACGATCCGAGTGACGTTCATTGCCTTTGAAAAACCAATATTTCAATTCACAGCAAGAAATTATAAAAGCTCTGTAAGATATGGTTTAAGAAATATAAACAGCTCTGATCTACAACCAGAGTTTCAGTATTCAGAAAACTTCCCGATCTAAAAGATCCAAAAGTGATTGATCTCGAGCCAGATTAGACGTGGACTCGTGAAATAATCTTTCTATTTGCAATGCTGAAATAAAAAACATTTTGATTTTTGAATTACTCCAAAAGAAAAAAGATTAGTTTGACCAAACCATTTTATATAGAATGGTATTAGCCACGTCATGCAATTTTATTCGCCCACTCTTTGATCTATAATTAAATGTGAAGTTTTTATCTCTAATCCCTTGGATGATATGAATTTGTTCTTTTGGCGATAAGATAATACGAGCTATTTAATACAACTTCAAGAACGTTGATGGACGAAACTATTTTGATTGTGTGTAAATATCAAGAACAGTTTTAGCCCTTTCTTAGAATCAAGCTTTTTTCTCTTCGTAGATTGCACTCCTGGGTATTATATTATTTCTTCAATTTCCAAATTAGATGTATAAACCAAACAGTTTATTGTATAACTGAAATTCTGAAACAGTACAGAATCTGTAGTTGATCATATCTCTATGTACTCATGGTATGTTTATCCTGCTTAGAATTGCATTTTGAAATTGATGATGGTCTTCCTGCTTCCCTGTATGTTTGAAATCTTTTCAGATAATGTTCCTTTGTCCTAATCTGTCTTTTTTCCCCATAACTGTTGTATGGGCATCTCCTGAAATTCCCACTTTGGCTAAATGCCCATTTTCCACATTGTATGAACATATTATTCCTTTTCCTGAAAATGTCTTGTTCTGGGTCACTTCATGTTGTCTTACTGAGAATACATCTGGGTACTCGCTTTTTGTATGTGTGTCCCTTGATGGGAGGCAACTTCTCTACGTGTGAGGAGAAATTGAACAGATGTTTGTATTCGAAAGTTTTAAGCGTTTTCTTTGTTTTACCTTCCAGTGAGGTTGGAAGAACCTATATCTTTGGTGGCTTTCTTCTTGTCCTTCAGGCTATTGAACTCATGTAAATTTATATACCGTGAACCAAATTAAGGTGAATAATTACGATTGCTTTTCTTTAAATAGGTGAAGTTGTTCTCATCAGAGGACTGTCCTTCTAAAGTTGGCCAATCTTCCAATCATCTTCAAGCTAAAACCTCCAGAAGGTTGCCTCCTTATACTTATGAATCTAATGGTTGTCCTCCTGGGTTCAATGTTACTCGTTTGAAGAACCAATTAGCAGATGTGTCCTCCATCCCTTTGATTAAATGGAATTGCCCTCCCAAGGTTAGCATTATTAGATACTCTTCCTCGCCTATTGTCAATTAGCTCTAGTGGGTTACATGATGTGTCGTGTGTCCTTTTTGTATCCTTTTCTGATATGTCCAATTGCAATGCCATTTCTCTCTGAACAGTTTGCTATGAGTTGCCACTGGTGTGTGGCAGCAGGAGAAGAAAGTAAAGAATTGGAATCTCAAAATTTCAGGGAGATGAGATTACTCGAGGCGGTTTACCCTCGTGCTTCTGATATTCCTCCAGGGTAATTACAAAATCGTGATATCTGGAAGTTTAATATTTTTTTGTTTCGAATTGTCCAATAATTTCATCTGTGTTGTTTTCTTCTTCTGTATAGTGCAACCGTATCTACCGAGATAAAAAATGAACGATACAATGATAGTGTCACTCCTCTTGTGCCTATTATTCCCATTGAAGAAGAAGAATGTGAAGTAATGGAAGCAGATTCAGCTGCTGTGAGTAACTCCGCTACGAAATCGTTTCGGATGATGTCTTCCAACATTCAGTTGGAACCTGCAGTCTCTAAACGTTCCATTGAAACATCAGCAGCAGCAGCAGCATCAGGGGAAATGCATACTGAAAAGCTACCTGATGTTGGTGTGGACGTAGCCGCTGCAGCCTCTGCTGCATTAGCTGTTCTAATGAAAAGCATGGAGCAAGGAAGCATGATCGACACCAATTTGCTTATTAAGATCTTCAATGACACAACAATGATTCAGAATTTGACAAATATTCTTCCTCTATATGAAGCAGCCTATGGAAGTCCACCCTCTGCTGCAATTGCTGCACCAATATCTTTGTCAAAGCCAGTTACTGCATCGAATTCCCTGCCTGTACCAAAATCCGATACGATACAGAAGCTCCCGAATCAAAGCTTACCCCATGGCTCGGTTGGAGTTCCTTCCTCAGTAACCAGTCTTCCTCAGGTGAGTAACATTGTAGCGTCTGGTGTAAAGCCAGCCTCCATGCCAGTCCGTGGCCGGACCGAACCCCAAACAGTAAAAACTACCATACCGAATGCTAGGAACTACTCTAACACAGGTGCAGCTCCTGGCCAAGTGAACATGGCACCAGTAAGTTTGGTGAGAACAGAAGTGCAGCAATTGAAGGATCTTAATTACTATAAGAACCTAGTAAGACAACATGGAGAGCAGAAGAAGGATGGAAAGGAACAGAAATTTGAACTAAATGGTAATAATCACAACCAACAATATCCAAACATGGTTCATGAGATGAAAGCAGGGAATTTGAAAGCCAAGAATAAGAAAAACTGCATTTACTTCAATACCCCTAAAGGATGTCGAAATGGCAATGATTGCCAATTCAAACATGACATGTCAAATCCCTGGCGCATTAATAACGTATTGGAGACTCAAAGCAGCAAGAGAATGAAATTGTGGGGATGAACTTACAGGGAAATCTTGTGTTAAAAATGAGGGAAATGGGTTTGAATTTCAATGAAAAATATTACTGGGGTTGCCTTAAATGATCTGTTTTAACCATGATGATAGGCTGTTTCTGAATTAATCGATACTTATTGGGCTGTCACGACGTACGAAAAACGCTATAAAAAATTTATAATAGCAGTTTTCATAAGCCATGTGTGTATTATTTTTGTAGTGCAAGATTGCATTTAGGATGAAAATTTATGAACTTCTTGTAATTTTGTTCATAATATAAACACTGTGAACAAGAGAGAAACTGAGAAACACAAGCTTAACCCACTTTGAACGAATCTTTTTGTCATGTGTAAAGCACTTTCCACCCCTTTATAATTGTGGAGAATGTGGTGGTGCCCCACCTTTTAATAATAATATTAATGTTATGGGGAGAGTTTGTAGCCTTTGGGGTTTGGTAGGCTGCTGATTGTAAGGGAGAGAGTACAAAGATAGTGGGGGAGATGATGAATGATTGAATCATACAAGTTTGAATTTTTAAGAAAAATTTGGATGGATTAGTGAGAAAGGGGTTGTGGGGTTCTCTTCGTTAAAGTCCTCGCACAAATGAATATGGTATTTTTGACGATCAACTCTTTCATTTGCCAATACTCGAAAAGAATCAAATTTCGTAATGTTAAAAATGAGAAATAGAAATCAAATTGAAATCGAAATCGAGAGTGTGTATTCTCATTGATATTCATACAGGATACCTATCTCACAACTAGGAAAATATAAACTAATTAAATATTGAAAATAAAATAAAATATAGAAAGAATATTAAGATATAATATGTAAGATATATTCTATAAATAATATATTCTCTAAATATTATATCTCAACACTCCCCCTCAAATTGGAGGGCGCATGTCAATCACAATCAACTTGTCTTTACGAGTGTAAGTCAATAACACCCAAGTTTTCTTTACGAGTGTAGGTCAATAACACCCTAAGTTGTTTTTTTAGAAGAGAGTGTAGGTCAATAACACTCAACTTGTCTTTGAGAAGAGATCGTAGGTTAATAACACTTTTGTCTTCCCATTTAAAAAGAATACCTTGGTTGATCAGAGTGATGAATATAATAAAGATGTGTTAAATAAACATCCAAAATGTTAAAGTTGGATAATAACACCAAGATCGGTGCTCTTGATCACTTGAGAGGTTGTGAGACTCCTTTGAGCATCTTTGAGCTTGGCGAGAAATTTGAACTTGAATATACGAACATCTTGAGTATGAAGATACGAATAAAAAGAAAATACGAACATCTTGAATATGCCACCTATGAGCTTGGTGAGCAATTCGAAGATGCTTATAACGTATTATTGGATGATTGGCGGCTGTAAAGGGTTCACTGATTGAGTTAGTTGATGAACTGCGGCTGTAAAGGCTTCCCTAATTGAGTTAGGGTTTGGCTTTGGCTCGGATACCGAACACTAACTCAAAAGAAAATTTTGATATTTAAGAATACTAAGATCAGTACTTTGATACCATGTTAAAAATGAAAAATATAAATAAAATTGAAATCGAAGGTATGTATTCTCATTGATATTCCTAAGCGATACAAGCTAACCACTAATACTTACAAATAAGGAAAATATAAACTAATTAAATATTGAGAATAAAATAAAATATACTATAAGTCAAATTATAAACGAAAGAATATTAAGATATAATATCTAAGATATATTCCATAAAAAAAAAATGAAAGGATGTCTTATCGAGGCAATCGTATTTGCTTCGAAAGATACGCTATCCAAGCACTTGAACCCACTTGGATCACATCTAGACAAGTCGAAGGGGGACGAAGGGTAATGACACGAAATGTACGACGCGACGGAAAAATACGGATATGTATATTTTCAGACAAACCCGTTACACTAAGACTCACAGAAACACGTATAGTGCAGGGAAAGGACGTGTGACTCTTCTCCCAACAATCATCGACTCTCCCAGTAATCATCAGCAGTTAGGTGTAAGCGGAAGAAAACAACGGTTAGTGATGACATAGATCATTAGATTAAACGTAGGCTTATGCTTGGTGGCGAGACAATCAGACGGGGCGGCGGAGAGGACCGGTGGAGGAAAACGTGGAAACGGGGGTGGGGGAGGGGGCAATGGCGGTGGTGGTGGAAAGGGTGGGCGGCGGCGGCGGCAGAGGGGAAAACGGAAAAGGGCTAATTTGAATAATAAACTGCTGAGTTTTTCCGTTTCAACTACCACACGACACCGAAGAACGAGTAGAAAAGTTTCAAAACAAAACGACAAATTTAAATAATGAAATCCAGCTCGGACTGTAATTCTTAATTAGATTGAATAGCGTCGAAGGAATTAGAAGACGACGAGACAGGAACAGGGACAGAAGTAGCCGTTGAGATTTAATGAATTGAAAAAGTGGGTGTCCTTTTTCTTGTGTCATTTTCAACCAAAATGGAATCTTAAATATTTGATGGGGCCGAAATTAGTGCCTTCTTTGTCTTGATTTTACCGCCAAAATAACGGTAACTGTCATGGTAATGGATCACTGAACAAGTAGCTGTTGAACAAAATCCCTCTCATCCTCTCTACCTCTGTTCATGATTTTTATTCATCACAATCATTAACAACAGATTAAAGAACAAATCAAAGAACAAAAGAATAAATCAAGTTCGTTACATAATCTAAACCAAAGAGAACATCATTAAGAATGCTTGCAGGGAGGAAGAGGAGCTCCACAGAGTCCACGGTTATGCTTGAACGCAGATGCCGGGAAATGGGTTTTATGCGGCGGAATTTTCCCACAAAGTCTGTTTTCCGACACGTCGAACTTCCAAAGCTTCTGCAAATTCAACACCTCTGCTGGAATCCGCCCACACAGCTTGTTCTTTGAAAGAAAAATCGTGGTCAATTCCGTCGCATTTCCAAGCTCCGCCGGAATTTCACCGGAAAGCTTGTTTCTAGCTGCGTCCAGTACATGTAACTCACTAAGTTCCGACAACGACTTGGGAATTTCCCCTTCCAATTCGTTGTCGGATAAAACAAGTGACTTGATCGAAGACATTGCTGCTCTGTTTCCGACATTCTCATCAATACAACTACTGAAATGATTGTGAGAAACATCAATTGAGTTGAAATGGCCAAGTGGGTCTTGAACTCCTTTTGAAAATATGTTGTCAAGGCACCCTGTGAAGTGGTTGGAATGAAGATCAAGATCCATTAACAGTAAAAGGTTCTTGAATTCAGCTGGAATTGTCGAATGAAATCCGTTCTTCGACAGGTTAAGGAATGAAAGATTGGTCATGTTCCCAAGCCAATGTGGCAACGGCCCTGTTAATCGATTGGCCGACAAATCAAGAACTGATATAGAAGATGAAGACAACCATTTGGGAAACGCCCCTTCAATCCCAGTTTTGGCCAAAAGTAGCCTAAAAAGCTTCATTTTTACAAACCAATTCGGAATCGATCGCAACCCAAGTGGATTAAACGAAAGATCCAAGCTCTGTAATCTCTGTAATTTTGATAACTGATGAGGAATTCCACCGGAAAGCGAATTCCTCGACAAATCCAGAGTTTGGAGGTTTTCCAAATTTCCAAAAGTCTTGGGAATCTTGCCGGTAAAACGATTGTTAGCGAAGAACAAATCAGTTAAAGTAGTTAAACGGCCAATAGACGACGGCAATTTCCCAGAAAGCTTGTTGTTCTCAAGAATCAGCCGTTGGATCTTTGCAAGCTTACCGACAGACGCCGGTAACCGACCACTCAGCTGGTTTTCCGACAGCCGGCAGAATATTAGGGAACTAAGTCCGGACACGGAAGAGGGAATGCTCCCGGAAATCTTGTTCTGATTAAGATACAGCAAAACCAATTCCGACAGTCCACCGATCGATGTCGGAATCCTCCCTGTTAGCTCATTTTCAGAGAAATCGAGATATCTGAGATTCGTAAGCTTCCCAATACTCCTAGGAATGCTACCGGAGAAATTGTTAGCATGAAAATCAAGATTTTTGAGCTGAATTAACTTCCCAATTGAGCTAGGAATCGGCCCCGAAAGTCTATTTCCGGACAGACCCAATTCAGAAAGGCACTTAAAATGCTCAAAAATGGAAGATGGGATGATTCCAGAGAGCTGATTGTTGCCAAGATAAAGTTTTTCCAATCGAAAAAGACACCCAAAGCTTCTAGGAATCGAACCCATGAGCTTATTTGAATCGAGGAACAAATGGGTGAGTCGTGATAGCTTACCAAACTCGAAAGGAATTCGACCGCTAACGTCTTTGAGATTGCTGAGGTCGAGAAATTGAAGAGACGACAAGTTTCCAAGAAAAGGGGAGAGAGATCCAGACATGTAAGTGTCGGCGATGAAGTCGATGCCGGAGACAATCCCGGGACGGGTGAGGTTGGTGACTCTGCCGTAGGAATCGCAGGCGACGCCGTCCCAGGAGGAGCAGCAGTCGGTGGCAGAGTTCCATGAAAGGAGGAGGTGAGAAGGGTCGGAGGTGATTTTTAGTTTGAAGTGGAGAAGGGCTTCTTTGTCGGTGGGGTGGCATGAATCAGAGGGGGGAAGGAAGAGAGATGCAGCTAGGAAGAGGAAGAAGAAGCGGAGAGAGAAGGCCATTGTTGCTGTTAATGGGATTGAAGCCGTTGCAGGGGAAGAGCTTTATAGAGAAAGTTGCAGGTAATGGATATGGAGTTATGTTTATTTTAAGGAGTGGTTTGGTAGCGTGCTGCACGGATTGAGGCATGGAATGTAGTGGGTGTATTTAGTGGAGAAGTGAAATAAATGTGTGTGCTTTCACCAACTTCTTGGGACTCACATAAATAGATATGAACCCAACTCATGAACATGGAATCATAAATGGTTTTGTGTTGTAGGATGGATCTTTAGTGTCGTAGTACGAGACGTTTAGGCTAATAGATAAGAGAGAGTTGGTGCGTAGTTTACACGCACCTTCTCTTGATCCAACCAACTCATGTCGTCGCCAATCCAGGCTCCTATGAGTAGAAATTCAGGCTCACCATTCATTTGCATAACTCCATCCCAATTTAGGAGACAAGGATCCTTGACCCAGTCTCAAACACATTAATCCCGTAAAGACATTTATTGTGCTAGTCTTATCTTTTGTCGCTAGCTTCTGTTGCATGAGTAAAGGAAGATGGTTTCACTGAGCACAAGACTTGTAACTGATTTGCTTGGGAATCCTATTCCTTTTGCTGGTGAGGTAGTTCCAATTGTTGTTGTGAACATGTTTGTAATAGCCTAAACTTGTTGCTAGTAGATATTTGTCCATTTCAGACCTTTATGTATCGACGTCAGTGTGACGGTTTTAAAACGCGTATATTAAGAAGAAGTTTTTGCACCCCAGTAAGATCCTAAATTAGTCTGAGAGGGAAAACGAAACATTTTTTATAAAGGGTGTGGAAACTTCTCCGTAGTACCTGCGTTTTAAAATCGTGAGGCTGATAGAGCCAAAACGGATAATATCTATTAGCGGTGGACTTAGGCTCTTATATTGTTATCGAACACAGTGGGCTTGGACATTTACAAAACTATAAATGTTCACGAGTTGGGGACAGTGTTCACAAGGCTAGCATTTTTAATATTTAAAAATTTAAGTTTTATGAAATGTATTAATTATGTAAATAAATAAATAAATATACGAGATTCCATTGTAGTATATTTATAGAAAATTAAATAAGACAAAACAACGGTAAAAAAAAATTGACATAAATAAGGCATTAATCCATAATGTCAACCTCGGATGTCGAAGCTTAGAATAAATATCATGTGATGAAAATCCAACATGATTCTTCTTTTGTTTTTTTTTTTTTAGGACAGCATATAATCTATAGCTGATAAGAATGTCGCAATCCTGTCCGGAAACCATTTTTTTGGATGGGCCGCCAGTTTAGAATTGGGCCACCGGCCCAATTGAAACCCGGGGCGGCGCCGTGTCGGGTTTGATGCGATGAATTAGGGCACTATTTTAAACTTTTCAATTTTGGTCAAAATTTGATCCTCCGCTTGGAATTATAAATCACAATTGGCGGTGTAGTCGTTCTAGTTTTCATGAAATTGATCCACCACAATTTCATTCCGTCTTCCATTTTCTCCTCATCTTTATCGAATCGTAACTCAAATCGTCTGCGCCAATTCGAGGCAGAGAATGTGCGGCGATATGTCCCCTTGGCCATGAGACGAGTCCCTGCGAAAATAATCCCCAATTTCCAGTCGTCAAGCGTTTACCCTAAATCGATCATGGCTAGCGACGGAGCCAGAGAAATCCAATCAGTCGATTTGCAGAGGACAGGCGTGGAGGAGAAAGAAAAGAAAGCGACAGAGAAGAAGGCCGTGAAATTGCCGCCGCCGCCGCCGGAGAAGCCGTTGCCGGGGGATTGTTGTGGTAGTGGATGCGTCCGATGTGTGTGGGACGTGTATTACGAAGAGCTTGAAGATTACAATAAGCTTTGCGAGAAAGGTTCGGCGTCCAATTCTTGAGATTCTGAATCGTATTCTTCTTTCGAGCCCTAATTTTAATAAGAAAAATCTGTATCCAAAATGAATCTATTTCTGAATCCGTTTATTGTAAGTTGATCGAAATCAAATTCGATCTGTATTTGAATCTGTGTTTCTATGCCACAAATATTCTTCAATAACATTAAGCCGAAGAGCTTCATTTCATCCTTTTTCCATCTCTTTAGAAGAACGCTAAATTCGTGGGTGAAAAATGAAGAAAGTCATACCATGACCACGTTGACCTTGGACTACCATTTTTATACGCAAAATTATATATATATATATATATCACACCTCTTTTACTTTTGATTTTTTTTTGTATATATGTTTTGCTATTTTAACTTTGTTTTTATTTTCAATTTTTTTTAAAACAAGAAGTAAATTTTAGGAGTGTTTTTTTTTTTCTTACTGTTGAGCCCTTTTTATATTGAGATCTTGCCTCGAGATCTCGATTGGAGAGGAAAACGAAACATTTCTTATAAGATTTTGGAAACTTCTCCCTAGTAGACACGTTTTAAATCGTGAGATTGACGACAATACGTAACGAACTGTAATGGGCCAAAATGGACAAGATCTACTAACGGTAGGCTTGGATTGTACAAATAGTATCAGAGCCAGACATAGCTAAACACCGGGCGGTGTGTTAATGAGGACGTTGGACCTAAATATTACATCACCTAATTATAATTTATTCACCTAATTATAATCTATTCAATAAAAAATTGTGTAAATTTTGAAATAAAAGTAGAAAATTACAGTGAACAGTACATTTAATTTCTTAAATCAATATAATTCGATTAATTAATTATTGTTTAAAGTTAGAAGTATTAATTTTTTTAATATAAAATTATTTATCTGTAAAATTATAATTAGTGGCTTATCTGTTATATTGGAATTGGAATGGATTGTGCTCGGAATCTTTTCCACTAATTGAATTAAAAAAAAAAAAACAAATATCTTTTTTTTTCTCTCTCTCTTTTGGCGGGCCGTTTAGGCCCAATAGGCCTGGATATATAAGCTTAGCAGTCGAAGGATTGTGTGTAATTTTGGACGATGATGCGCGGATTTCAGTTGACTCTGGCTCTGGTGGTGATCACCCTCTCCGCCCTTCGGCCAAGAGATGGCCTTATCGGAGCCGACGCTTCGACTTCCACTTCCGCCTTCGTTCAGAATGTCATCTTCTCTAACAGGATTGCCATGTTCTCCAAATCCTACTGCCCGTATGTTCTCGTCTTCTTTTTCTTTTCTAATTAGATGAACGCACGCTTTCTGTTTTTCTTTTTCTATTTATTTTTCCTGCGTATTTCGATGGCTCAATTCGTGATATTTAGGCTTAGGAATGATTGAGTTATTGGTGCCAGTCAATCTGTAATTTCTATTAGTAGCGATTCTCGTATGTTTGAGAAATAAATTTAGGATATACGAGTGCTGGATTCGGATGTTTTTGGTCAAATTTGGAGTGAATAGGAAGCTTATATTTCCCTTGTAGAGATGGGACCAAGCCAAGATAGTTTGCTCCAAGGACAGAAAGCTTGTTTGATTGCTACTGTGGCTTCTTTTTTCTTGGTGGTTTCTAGCAGATCTGTCGTCCTTGAATTATTAGAATTACGCGGTTGTCGGCGGTGGATTGAACTATTTTTATTTTGATTAGTTCTTAGGTATGTGGAGAGAGAACTGCTTAGATGTCCAACCGTAAATATTGATCACAAAATGAATTCATTTTCTATCTAGATTGCCATTCACATGTGCGATCTTTTCAATTGGATTTCTGGAATCAGTATTACTAGTGGATTCTTTACACCGTTTAGTCCCCCTGATTTTATGCTATTCCTTCTTTCTTGAAGTGAGGCTTATAGAGATTGCGCCATGTTAGCTATTTCTTATTTACGTACTGTTCCAACTTCCAATTGAAGTAGGTTTCTGTAACTTCTTTTGAGATTGGGTTGGGGTTTTCCTCTCTCTCTCTCTCTCTCCAGCAATTTCATTGATCAATGAAATTTGCTTTTTGCTTCTTCTAAAAAAGAAAAAAGAATCATCCTATACGAATAGTGAAGACCTACAAAATTATGGCACTTCAAATGGTTTCTTAATAATTTAATAACAATAATTAAGCGATTCATATTCTATCTTTGTCTTATTCTACTGGTAGATATTGCATGGGTGCCAAACGCATCTTCAGTGAACTTCACGAAAAACCTTTTGTTGTGGAGCTTGATCTTCGAGGTATTTATTCAGTGTTAATTTTGTTGATCATTTGCAAATTCAATAACTGTTTGAAGAATCATATTCATGACCACATAATGAGTATCTACATTTACATGTAGATGATGGACCTCAAATTCAGAGTGTCCTGCTAGACCTGACAGGCAGGCGCACTGTTCCTCAAATTTTTGTGAATGGCAAGCACATTGGTGGCGCTGATGGTGAGTTCTCTCGGCTTCTTAATTATTTGAAAGTTCTCTACGTCTTATTCAGTGACGTAGAGTAAATTTCTCATTTCCATCACCACTTGGTTTGATTTCCATATATTTTTCAGATCTTAAAGCCGCTGTTGCTAGTGGTCAGTTGCAGAAACTTCTTGCATCAAGTTGATTGATTGCCTTCTGGGAACGAGGAAGCACATATGTGTTGGACTGAAGCTGCATATCAGTGCAGAGGAATCTTAACTTTGTGAAAACTTTTGATAATATTTGTTATTCGTTGATACTCTGCAACAGAGAATGCTGTTGCAAATTTAGGCCTTGGCTTTAATGAAAATATGCCTTTTTATTTTTCATTATTTGAAGCCGTAGTGAAAAGGTGTTGAGTTTGGATTATCTCTGCTTTTGCTGTGTCTCATAAATGTGGTAGTGGCACACAAATTGAAGATGGATTTTCTACATTAGCTAGATTTTGAAATATGCCAATTTTGTTTGTTCTGAAATAATCTTTGGAAAAAATTTCAGCTATTAAATTATGGGGTGAGCTTCTGTTAGAAAAAGAACCAGGTGTCCAGTCATGACGAAGTGCCTATACTTATCCAAGAAGCTGTGGTGAAAAAATGAACTCAAAATATAATTTCTTCCATGAAGGGTATTCGAATACAATAGTATGTAATTATTTTCAACTTTATGGATATAATTCTAACAATTTGTGGACCAAATATCTTACACTCTCTCTCTCTAATGAAGTTCTGGCAGCTCACAAGTAGCTGATTGCAGGGGACAAGGTATGTGCCTGTGCCTATTTACCTACTGCATTCTTCTGAAGATGCTAGGTGGTCTACAAATCTTCTTGCTAGGGGGTAATTTTAATTTTATTTTTATTGAATTGGATGCTTGTTTTTCTACCAAATCAGGAAGACTCTGCATAAGTATCTGGTCTCCAATCGCCTTTCTGAGCACTCAGAAGCCCTTCCTGATTTTTGGAGAAGGTCAAGTGAACTTCCCAACGGAGAGACTTCAACAGGTTCTCCACTTCTCCAATCGTGCTGGATTCATCTCGGATAATCAATTTGCCTCCAGGCCTTACTATTCGATCCACCTCTGCCAAGACAGGTTGCAGTTTGCACCTGTACAAGAGAAAAAGGTCAGGCTTGAATCTTTATCTGTGCACTAGAAGCTTAAAATATCGTATCTTATTCTACCTCTTTTTCAACTTTGAGAAAAGATGATCAGCGTGTAGTAGATCATATGTTCTTGGATATGTGCTGAACGACTCACACCAATCATGGTAAATCCCAAAGAGACCGCGCTCGTAGATCACCGGAAGTGTATCAGGAGAGTCAATATTCACCACATTTATTACCCAGACTTTAAGGTCTCTCAACGCTGCTGCAAACCTGCAAGGACGAGTCATGCATGAGGTATCATGAAACGCTTTCATTCAGAAGAATAAGTTTTGTGGTTGAGTTGTGAATAGACAGAATGATCTACTCTACCCGCCATAAACAGATCTCATATCCATCACATTTCTGATGTTGGACAGATTTATGCCTAATCCACTCATGTAAGTTTTATTCACAACTCTTTTCCAATGTTCATAATCAGTTGTGAAATCTTGCGGAGCTGGTTTTCCATAAATTCCCATTTGTGAGCTGTTTAGCCAGTAAGGAGGTGCTTGCAACCGCTTCGGCCATTGTTGTGGCCAGTTACTGCCCCTCATTGCATTGTCAACTGGTACACGGTGCATGCACGCTTGCAATGGCACGTACCTGAAAACGGAAGTCCGATGCTAATCAAATCAAACCCATCAGCTAAAACCATTGAAGAACATTGAGCTCGCAATATCCCCGCATGCTTGCTTACCAAGCTGCGTTTGGATCATCGTCGTTTTTGCACATGGGAGGACGCTTGTGTTTTCTTTGATCGTAGCATTCATTTGAGGCTGGTTTCCTGTAAATGGCGGCCCCAATGGAATTCAGCTTGTCTTTCTGAATCGTCACTAGCTCCCAACACATGGACTTCGTCAAATCAGACATTTCTGAGGGGAAAACAAAAATCCATAGAAATGACAGTGGCAGGTGCGGTAAGTATCTGAAGCGCTCTCAAATCTATTTGTTTGTTTATTTGACACGTTATGTTACTCGTCTTACCCTTCCAAATCTCGATGTCTTCTTCCAGGCTCTGATACACGGGAGTTGCAGACCAAACAAAAAATCCACCTGGCCTCAGCACTCGGTTCAATTCTAAGAGAAGCATCCCTCCTACATGCGCAAGCAAAGAAAAAGGTCCCATTTCCTAATTATAAAGCTGAAATTACAAATTAAGAAAACAGGAAAGCCCATGATTGATTTTGATTGTAAGACCTTCTGCATGCCAAGGCACTCTACACCGAGCACAGTGAATAATGTCAAAAACCATGCTTGGAAATGGCAGACGTTGTGAGCCCATGACAGCAGAAATGGCCGGAATTCCCCGCTCAAGTGCGAATTGCACCTGAGCTTCATGCTCGTCTTTTGGAGCAAACGACATTGTAAGAACATCCTTTTCGAACAGATAGCCGCCGAAGCTGGCAACTCCACAGCCCACGTCCAATACCACTCTTGTCCTCTTCCCCCATGCAATATCCGGTACAGCCTGCACCCATCTCCTACTTGATTTATTTTGGAATTTAATACGAAAATCAAGAAGGGAATTTCACTTTTTTTTTTTAACCTGTTGAATAAAATCTATGTAGTGGAGAGCGCCGTGGATGAACTGGGTGCCACCGCCGGGAAAAGTCAAGAACTCGCCCGTGACCTTGACCCAGTTTTGGTGGCCTTTCACTTCGGCTAGCTTTGTATGCGGCACATTGTGGTACCAAATCTGTGACAACCCACGAATCCCATGAGGACGGGTTCATGAATGACTAGTCACAAATAACAATGTCATCTATCTGTGTATACCTTGTCCCTGCTTTTGGGCCATTCGATGCATCTTTTGTAATTCTCTGGCAGTGCGACAAGGCAGGTGGGTCCCTCCTCGGGGCAGTGCCTCTCCCGGTGCTCGAAGTGCTTTGTTGTACGCAGCTGCTTCAGTGCTTTCTCGTTGTCTAAACAGGGGATGTAATCGGTGCCCGCCGTGACGTTGCAGAGCTGCCAAGTGTACCCGTAGAGGCTGCCGTTGCTAGTGGATTCTTCCCGCCGGCGATCTTTCTCGTTCTCCGATTGCGCGGCTTGTGTCGACCACGACTTTTTAGACTCCTTCGACTCTTTGGGTATTGCCGAGGTATCAAGTGACCCTGCAGTGGTTGTCTCTTCCACTTTGTTTTCTGTTGTTTTTGAGTCCTTTGGTGTTTCTTGGCTCTCCCTGGATTCAGTTTTCTGTGATTCTTGATTCTCAGTTGGCATTTTGTTGCGTCGGTGTTCCTCTCGTGGCTGATTTTGCTCCGACGCAGTTTCTTCACTGTTGTTGCTTGTGTTTGAACTGTCCTGTTGTTGTTGCTGTTGTTCGGTCTTGCCATCATCCTGGTTTTGGGTTTCAGATTCTTGTGGGACTTTTTCAGCTTCAGTTTCAGGTTTCTGTTGATCGTTTTCAGAGTTTCCGCTGTTTTCTGGGATGTCGGCTGCTTGCTGTTGATCGGTTTGAGAGTCTCCGCTGTTTTCTGGGATGTCGGCTGCTTGCTGTTGATCGGTTTGAGAGTCTCCGCTGTTTTCTGGGATGTCGGCTGCTTGCTGTTGATCGGTTTGAGAGTCTCCGCTGTTTTCTGGAATGTCGGCTGCTTGCTGTTGATCGTTTTGAGAGTCTCCGCTGTTTTCTGGGATGTCGGTTGCTTGCTGTTGATCGGTCTGTGAGTCTCCGCTGTTTTCTGGGATGTCGGTTGTTTGCTGTTGATCGGTTTGAGAGTCTCCGCTGTTATCTGGGATGTCGGTTGCTTGCTGTTGATCGGTTTGAGAGTCTCCGCTGTTTTCTGGGATGTCGGTTGCTTGCTGTTGATCGGTTTGAGAGTCTCCGCTGTTTTCTGGGATGTCGGTTGCTTGCTGCTGCTGCTGCTCTTCATTTGTAATTGCTTGTGGAATTTCTTGTTGACTACCATTGTTTTCAGGCTCTTCCGGCAGCTGTTCTTGTGGTTGTTCTTGAGGATTAATCTCGAGCGATGCTTCATTCGATTTATTATTATCAGATTCCACAGTCTCCGTGGATTCATTGCTTTGATCAGATGAATTAGCGTTTTGTTCTTGGCTCCCTCCCAAGTCTACCTTCTCCTCTACTTTTTGGCTCTCAACCACTTGTTGGTTTTGAGTCATTGCACTCTCCTCCGACAATTGAGCCTCATTTCCGCCACCCCCGTCTTGGTCTCTAGATTCCTGCCCGTCACTGGCACTGTCCTTTGATCGGTCATCGATAACATTACTATCATTACTATCATCGGATTTAATAGCATCAAGAGGGAGATCACCAGGATTATCCTCGAACACCGCAGACGCCTCCTTATCCTCTGATCTAGGGAGTTGGAGATTGTCCATGGTGGTAGTAGCGGAGGAGGTATCGGAAGAAGTCCGAGTGGTGGTCTGCGGAGGTACAACAGAGGTGGAGGTGAGCATCCATATTCCGAGAACACATAAGGCTAAGAAGATGAGGGTTGTAACAGTGGAAGCATAGGAAGAAGAGGAGGATCTCTTGCTACTGCGGGGCCTTCCAAGCGCCATTAGGAGAAGAACCAAAAGTGAAAAATGGAGGAATTTGGAAGCTTGGATGGTTTTGGGTGTTGTGGTGAGTGAGTAGAAATAGTACAGGTCGAGATGGTAAGAGAGAGAGAGAAGAAATGGAAATTGTGGAAGAGAGACAAACATGTTGTTTCCAAATTTGGAAGGTTCCCAAGGAGAGAAGATCCAAACTACTCGGAGTAACTAATTTGGCCTTAATTTTTTATTTTTTTTTATTTTTTTTCCACGTTCCTTTTTTTGCATGGGATTGCATGGCACCACTCTCTCTCGCTCGCCAGCTTTTTTCTTTTTCTTTTTCTTTTATTATTATTATTTTTATTTCTTTAAATCATTTTGAGCCGGGAACCCATGTCCAACTGAAAGTGGGCCGTGGGCCGAACCAGTAAAATAAGAGAGGCCCAATAGAACCAAAAAGAAGAAAAAAAAGGAAGTTGGTGAAAGTGACAATCAAACACTGTGAAAGGGAAGAAAAATAGGATCTAAGGCTGTGGTTGGGGATGGAATGGGCCATGGGGTTGCCCCAGCTAGCATCAAATCTAATCTTCAGTCAACAATGGGATCTTGGCTAACTCATTCACTCATGTCCTTATCCAATGGCCCGCCCGCACTCATGTCCTTATCCAATGACCCGCTTCACCCATTCTCACTCGAAAACCTTCAAATTTACACAAATTATTCAATGTGACCGTCGCTCAAACCGCAGTAGAACGGTTTTTCTTAATGATTATTAGATATAGATTTAAAAATATATATCTCTTTACATAAATTATTGTAACTTAGATCTAAAAAATGTTATGGCATGAATTGATATGCTATAAAGTGGGTTCTTTTCTTACATCATGTGAAGTGACTTATTATGAGTGTGATTCAAATGTGTGGCCCAATGAAGATGGTGAAATGTGTGTATGAGGGAGGTGGGTTGTCAAATCAACGACCATTTTTAAATGATGAATGTTCCCAAAGGTTATGTTCTTCGCCGAAAACCTTGCCTTCTCTTCGGCCTTCCCCCTCCTATTTTCATTTCCTTTTTCTATTTCTTTTTCCATTATTTAATTTTTTTTAATTCAACAACCTCTCACGGTCTTTTAAATATTACATTTCTTTAAACTCAGAAATTTAATTCAGTTGCTTGAACTTTTGACTAAATATGATTTTAAATATTAAAATAATAATTTAATTAGGAAACTGTGAAGAAGAAGAAGAGGAAGGGCAATGATTTAAGGGTTGGGTGTCGAGTAATCCATAATTAAGCCATTATCTTCTTAATAATTTGGTACAAAGCTCGATGAGTGAATTGCCTTAATTACCCTACTTATAGTAGGGTTTATCATAAAATCTAATTTTAATTTGTTGCTTTAAACCCTAAACCCCATTATTTTTCGTATTTTTTAGCTGCATTTTATTTTAAATTTGATAATGTTGTATTTCATTTACGGGTATATACAAGGGTTGAAGTTGGACTTGTTCGAAATTTCGAATTAGTTGGATTAACTACTTGAGAATGGAACGGAACGGAGTTTGCAACTCAATAATAACTAAAATCTTATTTCCTAATATATAATTTTTTAAATAAATTTGCGCGGATAAAATTGAACCAAAAAAAAAAAAAAACTCTACCTCAATGAATTAATTCAAAATTTTAAAATGAAATATTTTAATGTTGAATGTTTATCATGATGATTCTAGTATGTCTTGTCGAGTCAACTTGAATTGATGTTGCGTGATTAATTAAAACACTTTTACAATTCTATAGCACGGTACAAATCAAATATCTTTTGTATATATTTTTTTTAATAAAAAGTCAAATGTCTCATTAGTAATTATTCACATCTAATTTGTTATTATACATAAGTTTAATTAATGCCCAATAAATAATTATGAAAAAAAAATAAGAATAACAAAAAAAAAAAAAATGGAATAAGCCAAATTTATTAGATAAAAATTATCTATCATTAGACTCAATTTTTAAAAGATCTCTTGTCTGGTTCATTCTCCATTTAAACAGGATCCTCACTTCATATAAATTTCGTGGGTCCTAACTCTTATCTTATGAACTAAATCGACGTGTTTGGATGTAACGGGTTTTAATTTATCCGACCCAAACCTCCAACACACATGTTACTCTCTTAGTATGGCCCCCAATATTATTTTCTGTTTTTTATATATATAATTTTATTGTTAAGGTAAAATAATAAATGGGGAATTAATTAAAATAATAATAAAAAGAGGATCAGGGGGGAAGGGAAAAGGTACGAGGAGAAGTGGCTGTGTGTGTGGTTGTAGAGCCACGCCATCACAAGCACTAAATAAATATTCATATAATAAATATCTAATTATTTCTTTTTTAATTTTTAATCCAATCTGCCCAAAATCCCCCATTATTTCATTATTATATATATAAAAAAATATTCCAATCATTTTCTTTCATTATAAATAAAAATAAATCAATCTAAAAATAATATTAATAGTCAAACCCGACCGAGTTCTGTAATTTATTTAGGGTTGTAGTCAAACCAAATCGGTTCATTAGCTCCATCGAAACCAATTCAACCCATTTATCATAAAACTCATGAGGGATCGAATTAATCTAATATTTAATAAATGTAAACCAATAAATAAATAATGAAAATAAATTGTAAAAAATAGAATTTAAATTAGAGAAAAATAAAATGAGAGACAAGTAGCGGGGTTTCCGCAAAAGGAAGGAAGGGGGGCAAAAGCTGGTGGGTCGACATGTGGGCGACCGACAGCCGTCGGATGAAGACGATGAGATCTTGAGCCGAGGAGCGAACAAGAACAAAAACAAGAAGAAGAACAAAATTGGCTGTGTCGTTTGGAAGAGAGAGTGGAAAAAGGGTCATAACTGCAGCAGATTCAGAAACAGAGATTAAGTGGGGCGGAGAAAGGCATGGCGGCGCTGCAGACAGAGCTGTTATTCTCCGCCATAAATGCCACTCTCAGACACAAAGGAGGCCAGAAATTCAAAGCGTGATTAACTCTCAGCCACCACCAGCTACCAATTTCTTTCTTCTTTCAGTTGATCACCCAGGGGTTGGACCCTCTGATTATGGATATTAGGTCACCTTCAGGTTCTTCTGGCTCACACCAACAATGTCAATGTCTGGTTTCTTCACTCTAGGCTCCACCGACCAAGAACACCAACAACCCGACACGAATCGCCCAAACCAAACACTCCCCCCGGACACCTTGTTTTGGTACAAGCCCGGAAGCGTCGAGCTATGGCAGCCCCAACAGCACCAACAACAATCGCTATTTCAAGCGCGGTCTCACAACAACAACAACAACAACAATCTGTACTCGGATGAATCCTCGTCCAGATCCGGTAATTTAATGATGATTAGCTCCGGATCAGGCGGAGGGGGAATCAGCTGCCAAGACTGCGGCAACCAAGCCAAAAAAGACTGTACCCATATGCGATGCAGGAGTTGCTGCAACACCCGAGGCTTCCCTTGCCAGACCCATGTCAAAAGCACTTGGGTCCCTGCCGCCAAGCGCCGTCAGCGCCAACAAAAACTCGCCGCCTTACAAACCCATCCCAAACGCCACACAGATTATAACATCCCCACCACCAACACTTCTGGTACAATTACTTTTTCTTTTTTTCTTTTTTTCTTTTTTTCCTCACCAATTTATACATATTATAATTTTTTAATTTGAAGTTACTTTGAATTTAGGGTTAGAAATTGGGAATTTCCCGGCGGAATTGAACTCCCCGGCTGTATTCCGTTGCGTTCGTCTCAGCTCCACCGACGACACCGACGATCAATACGCATATCAAACGGCAGTGAACATCGGAGGACATGTTTTCAAGGGAATTCTATACGATCAAGGACCCGAAAATAATTATCTTCCCGGTGAGACCTCGTCCGGCGGCGGTGGTGGGTTGCAACCACTGAATTTCATCGCCGGTGCCGCCGATGCCAACGCTGCTTCCTCCGCCGCATTACCCTTACTCGATCCCTCTTCGTTATACTCAGCGCCGCTCAATAGCTTCATGGCGGGTACGCAATTCTTCCTACCACCAAGATCCTAAAAAAAAAAAACTTATCATATTTTCATTTTCACTTTTTTTTTTCCATTTCCGTTGATTATTTCTGCATATCCTGAAAATTTGTAGTGAAAAAAAGAAAACCCTTCACAAAATCGGGGAATAATGTGGAAATGTTTATTTGTTTTTACATTAAATTAAAGGTTTGGGTTCAAATTTCAATGCGTAGTTTGGAACATACAAAATTATTGTTGTTGAAATCCAAAGCCGTTTTTGTGTACGACATGTTTGTGGTTGCGTAGAGTCTTGTGCTGTTCCTGTATGTGTTTTTATTTTTCATTATTATTATTGTTATTGTTATTATCATAAATAAATAAAATATGCATTTTCTTCTTTTATATTTGGATAAACCAACAACCTAAGACGACAACAATGTTGTGCATAAATTAATTTTGTAGAATTAAACTTCAAAAACCCAACATTTAAATCTCTCTTTCTCATATTATATGCTTCAAACCTTAAACAATTTGTTAAACGTTTTTTTTTTGCATGTTGTTTACTCTGTGGAGCTCTCAGCTTCAACTTCATCTTCTTCCTTCTTTGTTCTTGATCTCGTGTTTGCATGTCTAAATATCATCATTTCTGAGAATATTTGTTCAAATCATCGTATCTAAATGGTGGTTAATGGAAAAAGCAATAAATGGATATAAAATATTTGATTAGAATAAAAGGTCAAATATAATACATAGAGTAAACCTGCAAGGTATTTATGTATGATAAAGTGTCAAATATGATAAAGATGGTATACTATAATTCAGGCTATTTCATCAAATGACATTAGGTTTTCTTATACTCGATGATAAGCTATTATATGTGTTTAAGTTGATTGGTTCGAACTATTTGTCTCGTGGGCGTATGAAGATTACGAACCCCGACCCGCACAACAAGAAGATGGGTGATTAAGATTCGAAATTTGAATGATTTGGTTAGGTGATGTAGGAGGTTGATGTTTATGGGTGGTTAAAGAATTTGGAATTGTGTATGAAAATTGACATGTTTCCCAGAGGAAATGGAAGAAAGGAAGCTTAAAAGTGAAGAAAAGAAAGGAATAGTGATGGGGAAATGAAGGGTTTTGAATCAGTGGATGCATGTGAATATCAGTATGAGGAAGCCAACCCATGGATTCGCCTATATATATATATATATATATATATATATATACACCATTTCACAAATTTGGTGTCAAATCATAAAGCGACTTAAACAGCGTGAGTGAGAGCGACGTTGCATAGCACAAAAAGCCAACCCAGTTTTTTGTTCTTGAAATTAAATGGGTTTTGTTATTGCATGAAAGTGAAGAAGAAATGTGGTATTTTTGAAGCAATCCATAAATGGGTATGAAATTAAAATACAAAAAGAAAAGGAGAAGAAAGTGAAGTGGAAGAGCCTACTTTTGAGAGTTGACCTAAGGGGAGACAAATGGGTGTGGCGTTTTTTTCCTTGAGCAGCAGCACAACGGGGGAATCGATGACCTATTTTACCTAAGGAATTCAAAATCCAAAATAATAATAATAATACAAACGCATGGTGGTTTCCTTTACACCAAAAGCAAAATATAATCTTCTCACGCATCCACACACATATATCTATGATCTTTTCGGACTCCAACGACCATCAACAAACAAAATCCACTAATCTTGGCTAAAATAAGCAGGGAACAATATTGAAGATGTCTAACATTAGCTAATTAAAAGAATGATTATGGGTTTATAAGTATCGAGTGCATCTCCATTGGTATAAAGTCTTTTGGAGAAACAAAATACAAAGCCATGAAAGCTTATATTCAAAGTAGACAATATCTATCGAAGGGAAATTATGAATAATAATAATAAGAAGAATGAAGGGGGGAGGGGGAGGGTGGTCCCATATAAAGATTAGGGGAGGGTGCCCTTATTAGCTTAGGCCACACCCTAAAACAATCCCTTACATTCTTCTGAGATTTCTCATACGCGTGACAGAAGAATGAATGGGAATATGAGAATGGAAGAAAGGAACAGATGTGGATTTTTAGACACACATACCAGTAAGCTTTTGATGGGTTTTGGTTGAAAAGCTTTTGATGGGGCGTTTACATTCTACTCTGCTCTATAAATTACATCTCCAGATTTACGGAAATGATCCTCCTCTGTTAGCAAAGCATTTAAAATCAAAACACTTTATGAGAGACTGTTTCTTACTTGTTACCAATTGGTTGAAGGCCGAGGCTTTCCCTTAATCGAATTCAAGTGTTGGATAACAAAAATGACTCCCATTACAAGGATGAGGCAGCCCACCAGCGTACTGAAAAAGAGGGCCCCTGGTTGCCTGGTCTGGACAAAGCCATACACCCCAGTAGAGGTCACAAGGATAATATCTGTAAGACCATCGTTTGAGAAGTCCTCGCAGATGAGGGCATGGGTAGGAGAGGCAGGAAGATCGATTGATGCCTGTATGCTTCCCCCAGGAGATATGACTATGGCTTCTTGCTCTCCTGCAGCAAGGACCATTGCTCGATCGTCATGCACTCGCAAGTAGATCGTCTTGAGTGTGGGAATCACTGTACCAGCTTCCATCATTCCTGATGGAGATGGAACATTAGACCAAGAAGCACCTGTTAAGATCTGCCACTGCCAATCAGCACCATGACCGTGCAATCCAGGTGAATACGACGTTACCTGCACCAAATAATACCATCGAGTCATCAAGCCGACTCGTATAAACATAAAAAGGAATGAAGTCTGATTGATTTACTGATGGCAAAAAAGTAAACACAGACTGGATTGTGGATGATACAAGCAATGCATTCAAGATGATTTAGTTTTATGTTCACATTTCACTGACATGTTTCAAACTTGTTATGGAGGTTTACATCCGTGCAGTCTATTTCTTGATTAAACAAAAGAGAACTCTCCTGTATGACCGATGGGATGAACATGCAATGAATATGCAAGGCACACAAATAACCAGAAGCGTCCCAATATCTTTGCATTTAAGCTATGCCATAATTACTTCCAACATATATAACGAAAAGAAAATGAGAAGGAATATTAGAGTGCATTCAAGTTAAATTAAAATGTACAACAAATTACTACAAAAAAAAAAAAGGTGCAAATAGATGCCAATTTGGCAATACCTCTCCTCGGTTGGTCAAGAAAACAACATCGCCATGGCTTCCCTTACGCTGCCTATGACCATCTTCTCTTGGGATAATAATGGGAGTTGCAACCTCTAAAGAACCAATGTCTGGAATACGGCCAAATTTTGAAAGTTCTCCGTGTTGGAAGAAGTTAAAAGGGGAAAAATGGCATATGGAAGCATTAAAGAGTTGTTCTCGAACAGGTACCCCAGAGGTTGCAATAGCCCAACATGGTTGAATAACTTCCATTGATCCAGTAACCACAGTGCGCTCAGCACCATTTCCTCCAACAGCCTGAGTGTTAAAAAATTTGAAAATTTCCCAAAATCGAAACAATTATCCTAAATGTAGACTTTTACTAAAATGTGAACACCACAACTTCATCAGTGATATTTAAATGCTATTTAGAATGTATGCATTCAATTTCTTTCTCGCAAATGCAGGACTTGAGAAATTGAATGATACTAAATGGCTAATGATGGTATCTAAACCTATATGCAATTGGAATAAGCAAGAATCAGGAAGCAGGTAAGACATGTACTCAATATCAGACTCGGAAGATCAGGTAACATAGAAAATTGCACAAGGTGAAGTAGCCATGTCTTTCTGTTCACTCATCAAGGCAAGCCGTGCACAATATTAAAGAATATCCACTTCCCCATGCAATCAGGAATACTGAGTATCTGAACATGAATAATAAAATTCCAAGACTATTTAGAATTGAACTGCGCACATTGCAGTAATTAAGGAACCAAGAACAATGCCCTAAGGCCAACGTAAATATTGATATGTCAAGAAAATTTGTGCACCTGAACATGATCAAGGACTCCATCTCCATTGATATCAGCATGCAAACCACCTTCTTGAAGATGTACCTGGAAAATCAATAATGATTTCAATTTGGAACAGAAGTAGTTTGCATAGACGTAAAAGAAGAATTTTCAATTTTATGTATATGGTATAAACTAAAAGATGAAAATGTGGGCAAGCCGAAATAGGTTCTTGAAATTTTTTTAAGGAATAACATATAGGATTCTTTTGCTGCAACAAAGAAACACCTTTTCATTTGAGATGAAATGCAAAAAACCATTACGTAGTCCTGAAAATCTAGCAGATAACGATCATAAAAGCACACCTTGCAAACAGTGCGGCCAGATGCCAAATGCAGAGCTTCTATACCTTCTTTTTGATGAGCCACGACAACATTAGGAAGCCACCAAAGCTTGGTATAGTTAGTTATGGTAGGAACATATGGAAGACGCTGTATCAAAAATATTAAGAAGTTATGAAAAAAATACTAATAACTGAGAATGAGGAGCAGTTTTACCCTGCCAACATGAGCTTAGTTGTGATACTCCTTGCCTCATTCAAATCCACCCCAAGATATTTACTCATTTCATTGAGGTCAGAGATTCAAATCTCACTCGCTATATTTGTCGTACGAAAAAAAGGGACATTGAAATAATCTAAAATGGACACTTTTTGAAGGCAATGTCTGTCAGAGCGTTCTTAATTATATAAAAAACAGCAATTGGGAGAAAAACTCCATCTTATGAATGGGTCCAAATTACGAATTCAGAAACTCCATCTTCGTTAATTATTCAAGAATTTATTCATCAAAATGCAATGAAGGCATTGACGGACTGTACCTTCTTAGTTTTTGCTGAACCGGCAATATTTGCAGCACTGCCAATAATTTTAGGAATCCTTTTACTCGAGTCCTTCCCAGGAGGATGGTTTTCCTCAGGCTTGTGAAAAGGAAAATTAATTGATTTTCCAGATGTTTTCTTCAGCATTTTCCTTTTATGTCGCCTAAAGTGTGCCAACTCTAGCACAGTGTCTTCTCTCCTATCCTGTTTGAACAAAAAACATTAATTAATAAAGCAATCAAATATTTACCAGAAAATTACAACAGAAAAATATGCGAGACCTTACCCAGTGGTGAGGCATAACTCCAAGGACCGATTCTCTAAATTGCCTGCACTCAAACTACAATATGCAAGGGCTTAGGAATTTTACTAGTATTTATTTTTTAAAAGAGAAATCATCTCAAAACTTCCATAACTGGAGAAAATTCTAACTACAAACTCTTGTGCAGGGTAAAAACTTGTGTTTAGATCACATTAATATTAGCATGGATGTTGAATTGTAATGGAACTAATCAATGTTAGTACAAGAATCAGTATAATACATCATACCTCTCCAGGATGTCGAGTATTCAGAGAATGAACATCGAGCCTGTAATTATGCTGTGGAGTTAACTGTGATGCATCTGAAGAATGTGCCTCAATGTTCTGAAACATGACGATAAAATCATTAATAAGAAGTGAATGCCAAGATCTACAGAGAGTAACTACTTGCAGTTCCTCGACAAAAAAGGAATGACAATTTTTCTGATGAAGTAACAGTGTCCTCTGAAGAAGAAGTTTCCCAATAAACAATATGAAAAGGCACGAAACAGAGTATAAGTTAAATCACCTCATTCTTCCTGCTCCATCGTAGCACACCAGATCGACCAGCAAATGCATAAAATGCAAAATGGCGTAAATGTACTGCCCCAGAGTTCTCAGAAGTCTACAAAGAATGCGTTTACTTATCATGTAACCATCTTCCGCCAACATTTAATTTTAACAGAAAATATGCAACTATCAAGTACCAACTACAGCTAAATTTGTCACACTAGTAAGTCAGACCAGTGAGTTAAGTAACAAAGTTCCTCAAGTTCGAAATATAAATTCAATCTCCAAACCATGAAAACACAAAACAGTTTATTCATTTCAAGGGTCCAGTTCTCCATAATCATCCGCATTTTCAAACCTACCTCCTTTTCGGTAGCACTTCTTCTATGCTGCTCAGCTTTCTTCTCTCCAATTCCAAATTCTTCAAAGGGATCCATAAAAATCTATATGGAAGTACTTTGGTAAATAGTATGTTGATTCCATTATGCTGAATCCTCAACTAAAAGATAACAAAAGATTGAAACAGTAGGAAATTTTCTTGATATTGACTGTGGAGGGAGAAAACACAAATATGACAGCATTCAAACTAGTACTGTGAGAAGTAAATAAATATCATGCATCTTAACAACCAAAATACAATAAGACATACACGTGGCTGCATTTCCATTCTCCCACCAACAATAACCAATCCTGAATCACCATGCTTTAGGGTATAATTGCTTATCGAGATTGCTATCTCTCTGTGGTGAGCATTATGTGGAAAATCCTCCTGTCAAATCCCACCAAGAACTAGGCTATTAGAAAACCAAATGATCTAAGGAGAATGATAGAACAAAGAAAATGCAATGAACATGGCATAAAGCACAAAAAAACAAACCTGCAGATTTGTTTCCCATAACTTCTTGAGATTGTGATCAAAGCACATTACAGACCAACCGGATGTAACAACAACAAGAACCTGAGTCACTGGTTGACCATGTCTGGGATGCCGATAAATAATTCCAGTAGCCATGGCTACTGGACGTCTACCAGATGAAACGCGTACTTTATCAGGCAACAAAGAGACCTCTGTCAGCACACGAGCATTGCTAAATCCCTCATCCACTCGCCTACTATGGGGTTCCAAAACCTGAAACGACCAATCAAAGTTCATAAAACAAATCTACATAGCCGATTGACGAGCAAAACGCTTTAGGAGCGAGCAAAATGTTCTGGAAATCCAATCATCATATGGTACAGAAAGAAACGAGTCGTATTTAACATTGCAGCAGGCTAAAATAATCTACCAAATTATTCCATAAGAGAACACACGTGATCAGATAAAACCAAATGAATGAGGCACGGGACTCGAGATTACCATAATTTTAGCATCGTGTGTTGCCACAAGAACCTCCTTCTTTCCATCACCATTAAGATCGGCGACGATAGGTGGCGGGAGACGATCACCTTCATACTTGATTGGGTACTCATCAGTGAGATGCATCCATGCCTCCCTAAACGAGAAATGGCCTTCATGCTGAAACTCAGGAGAGACACAATAATCAGTCCCACTTTAACAAAGTTAACAAAGGAAATGGCAAAGCAACAACACAATATCGTCGAAACAGCAATAAAATTCCAAAATCAAGGAACGCCAAAGGATGAAATCAGAAGAAGTCCTAAACAAGTATGTTATTCGACAATTAAGAAAAAAACGAGTATAAATTAGGAAATGGAGATGACAACAAATCGGAAACCTGAAGAGAGAAAAAAATAGCGAAGGCTGATAGCATAAGAATGGCTAAATCTCGCTTCCTCATATAGTTGGATTCTCTTTGACCTTCAGCTCCAGTGGGTTGAATCAGCCGATTCACAGTTCTCCAAGGAAAATGGAAATGCAGCTTCGAGGCGTAAAGGCTAAGAGCTTAGGTTCACTCCTTACAGTTAGGAAACCAGAGAAATAATTGGCTTCAACATTTCACCAAATTCCCATTGAGGATAACGACCTACAACACGAGACGCGACGGAGACGACGGTGGATTGCAGCAGTTCGACACTACCGTTACCGACAGCGTTTTAATAGGATCCGTTGTAGATTGTTTCCCGCTATTTAACAATTGGGCTTTTCTTGCGACTGGCCCAAACATTCGGGTTTCAATAACAATCTTGTTGGGCCGGTTCGACCTTTGGGGACGAGTTTGGGTTTAGGGTTTAAGGATAGACAATAATTCTTGCATCTTTTATCCATATATTAATTAAATTTCTAGGAACGTTTTCAATACAAATAATTTTTGCTGAATTTTCTACTATTTTAGTTTCACTAAATGAATTTCTCAAAACCTAATTATAATGAACAAATTTTTTTTTTTTAGAAATGTGTTAGTTTATCATATTCTAAATTTAAAAAAATATATTTAATAGTTAAATTTTATGAATTTTTAAAAGTCATAGATTAAATAAATACAAATTCAGTCACGAAACATTCCTCTTAAAAGTATGAAACTCCCTCTTAAAAGTATGAAACTCCCTCTTAAAAGTATGAAACTCAAAATTCACACTATGTACCAGGTTGAAGTGAACCATATTTATTAGCGCTTAATGTTATTGGAGATAGACATCATCGCTTAATGTTATTGGAGATAGACATCATCGCTTAATGTTATTGGAGATAGACATCATCGCTTAATGTTATTGGAGATAGACATCATCGCTTAATGTTATTGGAGATAGACATCATCGCTTAATGTTATTGGAGATAGACATCATCGCTTAATGTTATTGGAGATAGACATCATCGCTTAATGTTATTGGAGATAGACATCATCGCTTAATGTTATTGGAGATAGACATCATCGCTTAATGTTATTGGAGATAGACATCATCGCTTAATGTTATTGGAGATAGACATCATCGCTTAATGTTATTGGAGATAGACATCATCGCTTAATGTTATTGGAGATAGACATCATCGCTTAATGTTATTGGAGATAGACATCATCGCTTAATGTTATTGGAGATAGACATCATCGCTTAATGTTATTGGAGATAGACATCATCGCTTAATGTTATTGGAGATAGACATCATCGCTTAATGTTATTGGAGATAGACATCATCGCTTAATGTTATTGGAGATAGACATCATCGCTTAATGTTATTGGAGATAGACATCATCGCTTAATGTTATTGGAGATAGAAATCATCGCTTAATGTTATTGGAGATAGACATCTCGATGTGCCAATGCCACCAACACCTATCGATGTTTAGAGATTATGAGATTCCACAAAAGTTGAAGAAGAAATGAAAACATAAGCAAGGAGAAGAAAATAGAAGAAAATAGAGTTGTCATGTTTTTCCGTAAACAAATACAAATTATAGTTCTTTTATTCACTTCGTGGGCGAACACAAATAAAGATAATTATTAATTAACAGAACCGACAAGAAAAATAGAGAGAACGAAATTTAAGAGCACTACAACCTCCCTAAAAATCGAAAAAGAAAAAAAAAAAAAAAAAAAAAAAAAA
>NW_019268544.1:3051307-3115313 GCF_002738365.1 Cucurbita moschata | reverse complement strand
CCCTAAAAATCAAAAAAAAAAAAAAAAAAAAAAAAAAAAAACAAGTTATTGAAAACTCTCATCTTCAGGGTACCAATATCGGTTATATATCCAAAGTGAATCAGCAGAAACAGGTTCGTTGTCATGGTTGCGATGCCATGTATAATATGCATGAGTTCGATTCTTTATTTCAAGAATTGCATGCCCAAAGCTTGCCTCCCTAAACGCGGAGTAACTTGGTTGTGGCTCCGTAAACCTGCGTTCATCATTGGGTTTCAATTTATTCTATCCCGATCAAAGATATGAAGGCATATATATATACTCACTCGTTAGCCAGGCCTTCAATATTCCCGCCGTCGCCGATGGTTATGTAGATCGGTGCGTTAATGTCTCTAACTGGACTGCATAATCTATTCGTTATATTGTATCTCACGTTCGACACTCGCTCCTACCAGAAACAAACAATCAAGTCCATTCAATATTTTTATCAAATACCCATCTCACAAAATTGTCAAAACAAATCACTTCAAGCAGCAATCCATAAGAACAAGAAGAGAAAGGAAGAAGGTTAAAATACCGAACGCTCATAAGCATGGATATGGCCAGAAAGAACAAGATCAACTTTGTTCTGAATAAACCATGATTCAAACATGACCCTCATGCTCTCTCCTTCCATATAATGGTAATTGTAACTATTATACCAAGGAGCATGAAGCATAACAATCAACCATGGAGTCTCATCTCTCTTCACCTTCTTAAACTCCTTCTGTAGCCACTCGTATTGTGGAGTATATTTGCCTGAAAGATCAATAAAACTTCATCCTTATCTCTATTTTAGACAGTAATTGAATACCCAGATCACAGATTAATGAGCACACACACCATAAGCTGAGTAAGAAGAAAGGACTATAATGTAGGCAGATGCACGCTTGATCGAATACCAGAGTGGGGATGTGCTTTGCGCAGTTTTATAAGGAACGTGATACCGATGCGTATAAGGTTTAAAAGGGGTGTTTTCTCCCTGAAACAATCAAATCAAATTAGCTTCAAATTTCAAGTAGAAATAGATATAAATATTGTTCTCTGTTCTTACAATTTGTGGAGCAAAATCTATTTCGTGGTTACCGGCTGTCCAAATCCATGGCTGATACGCAGTGCTCTTCTCCACAAATCGACCCCATGTATCCCACTTCCTATTGTCGTGAAACGGATGATTATCGGCGTATGAAAGGTCTCCGGCGAACAGAACCGCTTGTCCCTTCGGATTTGAATAATAATGCTCAAACGTTTGGTTCGAATCATAAGTCTGTCCAAGATCGCCTGCAGTGATAATGTCAATACTGACCCTGATTTATTAAAACAGAGAATGCGATCGAATCACATACGAGAGAAGAAAAACACAACGAACTGTTACCAATGATGCCGAATGTGTACGGAACATCTGGATCGACCCTGGGAGGCGTTGTGAAGAAAAACCGACGCGTTGCATTGCCACTTCCAAGCTCGTAGAAGTATTTAGTGTCGTACTACAACGCAATTTCCGAATCAATTTCAGGACCAGAAAATACGGATAGAGCATAGGGTTTAAAAATCAGAGCCAGAACAAACCTCAAGATTGTTTATGGTGGCGTGGTGGATGAATGCAGAAGTGTAATTATAATATTTGTAAGTGGTGATTCTGGAATGTGCTTTATTGCGGCGATTCCCGTCCCCATCCGCCGCCCAATATCTGACAACAGTAGGTTTGGGCGACAATGGCGTCACCCACGAAATTATAACGCCTCTGCCATGGCGATCTCCCTGTGTAATGTGAACCTGCAAATCCATCAAAACAATGAAAACCAGTTGAAAATCAATAGTATCTGAAATCCTGAAGATCAAAGAAATTGATCAGGCGATACCTGTTCGGGTGCGTTGTAACCGGCGGGCGGGGGGAAAGCTTCTGCAGGCATATCCACAGAAGCTTCAAGTTTCCGCATGAATTTACTGGTAATACCTCCATTGCAGAGATTGGCGAGAGAGATCGAGAGAAGCAGAACTATAAACTGTGAAATCGCTGCCATGGCGAGGGATTCGAAAGGGTTTTGAGAGGGAAATGAAGTAATTATTTTAGGTTTTATAGATATAGAAATGGACAGGCGGTTTCTTATGCGCGTAGAAATTTTCGTTTTCCGTTCTGATATCAAATTACCAGTTCAGCAAAATTCAAACAAATAAATTCGGTTGAAATTTAATTTCTTTAATTTAACTAAATATATCTAACTCTAACGCATCAAACTCAAATTCATGGGGCTTCATAAATTTTTTCTTTTTAAGATAAACTATTAATACAATAAATTTAAATCTTAATATAAAATATAATAAATCTACTGATAAAATTTTAATATTTCATGTTTCTTAGAAAATAAATAAATTATTTAAAGAATTAAATTTTATATAATAAATATAAAGATGAAGTGAAAAGGGGACTGAAGCATTCCCGACGTGAAAATCTATTTGAATATATTTTATATAGCGGTCGTAATCATGGATTTTATATTTGATATATTTGATCTCATTTTCAATATTTGGTTAAGTAGAATATTTTGTTTTTTATGATTTAGTTTGTAGATTTTCGATCCCACCTATGTTTATTGGATTTTTCATCCCACTTTTGTTTCTCTATCAGTATCATTGTTAACAAAATCTCTCTCCAGTAGATACGTTCTAAACTTTGAAGCGAATGTTCAAATAGAATAATATTTGCTAACGATGAGCTTAGGCGAGAGATACATTTTATAACATTTGGACCCCCTTCCTCGTATTTGGGTGCTTGGGTATCCACCGTAAGCATTTCTTCGTTTGAATCCTGCCCTTAACTTTAAGGCTATGCCATTCTAAGGTGCTGCTAAATGGAAGGATCTTGTCAACGTCCATGAATGATAAATCATAGATCGAACTGCCGACATTAACTGTGGAAGAGCGAAGGAAATTTATTAATCAATTAAATCAATCACACATTTTTTTTTAGTGCATATTAAATTTATTAATTTATTAATAGAGAAACTGAAAATGATTGTTTATAACATGACAAATATAGGAAATCTGTCACACATTTTAAATTATATGAATATATTTAATACATATGATATTTATTTTTTGCATATAAAATAAAATAAAAAATTAGAAAGAAATTTGGTCAAAATGAAGAGGGGACATAGGTTGGTCCATGAAAACCCCAATTTGTGTGGCTAATAATGGTCACTCTTGATCAGCCATTCAAAGTGGCCTCTATCATTATTCACGCCATAATTAAAACAATATATATATATATATATATAATTTTGATCGAGTTTGGAGTCGGGCGGCTAATGTTATTTTCTGTTTTTATTATTTAAAGTAATGATATTTAAATTGAAACTATTATATTAATTTCTCTTGTCGTTATTTGAATTAGAATCATGGTCACCTTTTGTATAAGATAAGGTTTTTTAGACATCGTACTAATTAATAATTATATTAATTTTAATTATATCAAAAAAAATTATTTTAATTGAGCGTCTAGATTTTTAAAAAAATATGCACATTTGTGAGTTTTAAATTACGAACCTAAATTAATTCTTTCAAACATAATTTAAACAAATTCTTTAAGAGTAGAATCTGATAAATAATATAAATTAATACACTTGTAAAGTTGATAATTTAACTTACTTTATAATTTTTATTATACTATATTCTAAATTTATAGGTATAAATTGATTTAAATGCTGGGTGAATAATTATTAAAATAGAGTGGAAAATGTGTAAAAAATAAAAAGAAAAAGAAAATTAGGCCCCAACAAGAACTTGTAGGTAACACATGAACGAAAAGACATTTCTAGCCTCTATCTACGGAATATTAATCTCCTATATTTATATATAGCGATTCATTTTGAGCACGTGGCCTAAAAACAAGGGATTAATTTTAAATTATTAAAAATAACAAAAAAAATTTTAAATGTGAACTTAATTTTTTATTTTTTAGTTTTGAGTTTTCCCGCGTAATCCAAAAGAAAAAAAAATCTCACGTTGCATGGAATTTAATTTGAAAGCGGTCCATTAACTGGGGGTGGCAAAATCGTGATTAATGACAAAGTTAAGGTCCATTTGTGTGTAAAAAAAGCATTTCTAGTTGCTTATTTAAAGGAGAAATTCGCGGTGTGATTAAAATCCGTTTCGTGCGTCGGTTTTCTCAGAGATTCGTAAAAAGTAAGGGAATAATGGCAGCCGCAGCAGAGGGACGAGTCATTCGCTGTAACACCATTGATTCATGGAACCAACAAATTCAGAAGGGCAATGCCTCTGAGGAGCTGGTAAGCACCGTTTCAATTCTATTCGATAATATGCTCCTCATTTCAATTGGATATATGATCATAATTGATTGTCTTTTCGGCTGAACAATGGCGGAGTTTTCCTGTTTTTGCATTATTTGATTTGATCTGGAGTCTGTTGTGATTCTAAATGATATACATATGCGCGATGAACTTAAGTTTTTCATTCTTTGATCTTTTTTCTTTGCTTTTGTGATATGGTAGAAAAAGTAGTGTTTCGAATCTTTCGTGCTTCACTTTTCTTTATTCAACAATCAATCTCATTGTTGTCTCCCACTTATTGCTTTCCACAGCGAACAAATTGGATACATGTTTTAGTAGATCTTAGATCATTATACGAAGCCACCCAACCAATCCAATCCTTGACTACATTTCGCCACCAATCATTTTCTCGCCAGAATAGTTCCTATTTTAATGTAGTAGGGAATAAACCAATTATTGAGTTCTTGACACTTGAACTTAGTTACTGTTCGTGTCATATAGTTCGCTTTTGCTCATGAGTGCTGAAACTGATGCAGATAGTTGTGGATTTCTCTGCATCATGGTGCGGTCCATGTCGGTTCATTGAACCTTTTCTAAACCAGCTTGCTCAAAAATTTCCCACTGTCACATTTCTAAAGGTTGATGTGGATGACCTTGAGGTACTGTAGATTATAATTTATGAGTACCTCTCCTGCTTTCTCTTGTAAAAGTGTGTTGATTGGTGCAGTCTGTAGCTAAGGATTGGGGGGTGGAGGCAATGCCTACTTTCATGTTCCTGAAAGAGGGAAGAATTGTGGACAAAGTGGTTGGAGCTAAGAAGGAAGAACTGCAGCAGACTGTATTCAAGCATATGTCTGCTACTGCTTCTGCTTGATACTCAATCATGGACGATTGGGCTCTGTAGTAGGATATAAAGGACTTTACTATACTAGGAAACCGCCATAATTTTCAATTCTTGGTTACCAACTCCTATCCGCTTGCTTTGTTATTACGAGTGAACATGGTGTATTCTCCCTTTAGAAGTGGCTTTTATTGCTTGTCTTTTCTTCTTCCTTATAAGTGAAAAACATTGTCATTTTTGCATTACTTTAATTGGGATTTGGAATCTGATATTCAAGTGAGCCATTACTTGGACTCGTGAGCACTAATTTTCTCCATAAAGCTGAAAGGAAAAGAAATTGATTTCTTTAGGAGGAAGATTTGTTTAACATATCTTATTAGATTGTTCTGAATTTGCACCCTTTGTTAAATTCGATTAGACAGTAAAGTCGTGCATTTTGGAATGAAATTATACCCTACTCCATAACTGGAGGAATCTGAACCTTAGGATCTTATCATATCCTATGCAAAAAGGTTCCACTCAAACAAAAGGAAACGGATCCTAAGTGGGGTTGATTTTTTCCCCCAATATAACAAACTGAAATAAATTACAGGATATAATAAATTAACTATTTCTTCTCAAGACCCATTTCCAGTAAAAATGCCAGGAATGGGAATTGAAACACAACCTCAGGGCCTTAGATTGCAGAACCCCGGGGATTACAAACTTTACGACCTATACCTAAGAATCTATTGCCTTCGGCACCACACACATCCTTGAAGAAAAATCGACTCAAAATGAAAATCAAATCATCAGACACAACTTGAAAAAGTACTCCTGTACCTATTATCCTTCTGCTTGCTCTTGTTACTGGTAGTTGGAAGTTTAAGTCACTGAATGCCACCCTTCATAGGCAGCTAAATCCTCCTCTTTTCAGCCAACTCAATCAACCCTTCCAATTGGTTTCTGCAGCCGTAATTGTCGGAGCACATACAGCTTCAACCGATAGTCGCTTCAACACATTTGGGCATGGATCTTTCCCAAAGTTAGTATTGGATATGGTAACGGCACATCTTTGCTTCCCTATGCAGCTCTGTAGAAAGAGAGATGAAAATATGAGGTGGGATTTATATATAGACAATGAAACAAAAAGCAAAAATGGATCTTAGTTTTCCCACCTTCTCTAGAGTGTCGTACGACATAGGAGCATGGCAAGTTCCTTGCTGGTAGCTCCCGCAGGTTCCTAATGGTGTTCCAAAGCTTGCAAATTTGATTGAAGTTATGGAATAACCTACAGAACACTTAAGATGAACTTTGGGTCTATGTAAATCCTCCGACTTTTCATAGCTTTCAATGTGCCAATTCTTAAGAGTTGGATGGTATTCAGAGACATCAGCACAGACACTAGTCACTGATCTCTTCACCAAACTGATGCTTGTGGGATTACCTCCAAGTTCCTCAAAGACTACTAACAGATTGTCTTTTGGCTTCAACCAAGCACGAGGCACATGGTACCTGAAAATGAAATATAGCTGGGTTCTGTAAAAGAAATTCATTCTTCAATATTGATGAGCTTTTCCCTAATGAGAAGAAGTTACCATCTTTGTGTTGGCTGGCCACAGCCTTGCTGACACTTGAGAGGTCTAAAGCTTCCAGCATAATTGCACTTCTCACAGTTACCAGTGGCATATGCAGTCCAGTATCTTCCAATGCTATGTCCATTAATCCATATTTGACCCTTCCCCATTCCCTGCATGTCTAAAGCCAATGGCTCATCTCCTTCAGGGGCATCAAAGTTACTCTGCAAGTGAAATGTGAGGTTGATATTTTTAAGAGTCATCTCAACTTTCTTTGTAAAATCAAGTTGAATTTCGGGTCAAGAGGTACCTTGTGCCAAGTCAGTGGTTGCGGTGCTTGTGCAGCCAAAGATCCTTTCATCCATTCGACTGAAGAAATACTGTTTGGAGATCTAAGATTCATGGCTTCTCCTTTCAGCCCAACCTATTTTAGTACGTAGAGAGTGAGGTAAAGTTTGTGGGAGATGAAATCATAACAATTGAGAAATTTGAGTAAGTGATCAAACCTTGTAGGTCCATTTTGCCCAGGATAAGTCCAATTTTCCTTGATCAAGTCCATGAAGAGCAACTGGACCTAGGATTCCGGTGTTCCATGTCTCATAGTGCCCCCCAACATTCTTCAATAACAACAATTCAAAATGTGAAATTAGCAACAAATGGATGTGTAGGGTGGGGATCCAAAAGAAATACTATTGGAAGTTAAGGGGCCATTTGGAAAATACTTGGAAAGCAATTGTCTATTTTTGTTTTCAATACTGTATTTTGAAAATTGTGATCGAGTGGCTTGTAAAATAGCTCAGATTGTACAAGTTCTCCAAGCTTAATTTAAGCACCCCAACATCTTGGGGAGTGATCAAGAGAATTCATGCCTTTATAGTTTTAGTATGAAAAGCTACATGGGAACCCCTTTCAAGACTAACTTCAGCATCAATTAAATGGGCTATGTAAAATGAGGGAATAAAACTCACTGGCAATCCCACAGCAACACTCAGGAGTGCAATTGTGTTTCGTCCAGCATGAAAATCGACTTTGCCAGTATAAGTGAATCTCCGATTTTCTCTCGACCCAAATGCAGAACCTGATAAACGACCGATAGTTATTAAAATTTCCTGCTTTCTTCATGAGAGGTGGCATCAAAGAAGAATGAAATAGTACTATACCTGAAAGCCTCCCATTAATAAAGATATGCACAGCATGGCCACTTGACAGAACAATCAGTGTGGGGAGTTCTCCACCATGCAGGAAGGATTCTGTTGAACCAATATCTACACTGAAGGGACATTGGAAAGGAAAATATTAGGTTCCCTAGCATCAGAAAACCTGAGCTAACCTCAAAGGCAAAACATCGCCTAAGCAAACTTTCATGGTTTCTATTTGATCAAAGATTAGTCTATTTGATTATATTTCCACCCCCCAAAATTCTTCTAGGCTTTTTGTGATTTAGAAGATCAGATGACAAGATGATCGGTAAGTTAGACTCCCAACGATTTTTATCCACATAATTGGATGAAGAAAGATGAAGTATAAAGTAATTCATTATCAAATTGTAAGCAAGCAAGAGTCTGACCAGTACAAAGTGGTCTCACCTAGTAATATACCATAGGTAGTCACTAGTATCCTTGGTAACATTTATCTGTTCCAGTAAACCAGAAGTAGTCATTGTTGCTGTGCTATCATCCTCAGCAGAAATGTCTTCGTTGTAGCTTTCCCATAAGAACACAGGAGAGTTTGTTGGTAGCATTTCGAGTTGTGATGTTTGAACTCCAACCTGGGAAACAAGTAAATAACAAAGCAAGGTGAGCCGGAACCAGATCCAGAAGTCTTGGCACTAGCTAAACTAAAAGCAAGGAATTTTTTTCAAACCTTTGCTGTATTGAAGACTACGTTTCTACAATCAGGAAGGATACTGATGGACCATGGAGGCAAACTATAGTGCACGTTATTGAACATCACTTTTGCAGCTGAATTTGTGTCATAATTTGAAAGAAAGGCTGTACAATCTCCTGATTCTGATGTGTAAACATAAGCCTGGAAATGTTGAATGTCGAGTCTCAGTAACTCTGATTATGCTTAGATGATGAGAGCCAAGAGAATCACAGACTACAAGTAAAAAAAAAACCTGTTGAGAGCTCCCTAGAGAAGTCACAACTGGATCTGCTGAAACTAAAGCTTTTTCGCACATCTTCACCACCCTATGAAGCTCCTTCAAATGACCGTATTTTGGCTGCCTAATCAAACCTATCATCGTTTTTGAACAAAGAGGTCAATGTAAATATTCCAAAGTATCAATAGCATAGGAACAGCACTATATCCATTTTTATCATATTTTCTAACTTTCTTTAACCAGCCATGTTACATCCACAAGGTCTAATGTGTGAATAAATAATGTGCCTTTTTAGCAGTCATGAGCACAATCCCTTTGGTTTTTATGCATGTCCGGAAAATTATCTTGAATAAGTGACATTCAACTCTCACCATATTCATCAATTGGAGCATCATAGTCATAGCTGGTAGTGATAAAAGGTCCTCCTGCTGTGCGTCCAAAGTTTGTCCCTCCATGGTACTGTCATACAACGAGATGAGAATTTTATAGGATAATAATTTACAAAAAAGTAGTGCTTGTGTCACAGAAAACCAACCATGTAATAGTTAATAAAAGATCCTCCTTTTTGAATGAACCGAGCAACGGCAAATGCCAAATCTTGAACTGGCCTCTGGTGAATTGGACCCCCGAACTCATTAAACCTTCAGGTTTGTCAAAGGCAAATCAGCAAAAATGAGGAACTTTCAGATGATCAATAATGAGATAAGAGAGTCTGTTACAAACCAGCCACTCCATGCCTCTGTCCACATTGTAGGTTTGTAGGGTTTATTGGGAGAGAATGTATCGCAATAAAAGCCATTGCATGTATTAATCTGTCACAAGACAAAACCAGAGTTTCATAGACAAGCTTTTGTCTTTGCTTGAGACTGAGTTCCAAGCTAAATAGCTATAGCAGAACAACAATGAACCCCATTTCAAAAATTTGAGTAACATAGAGAAGAGAAGTGCTCACCACTGGATCTGGGGCATCCTCTTCCTTGCACATCACCCATGGGACTCCAGTATCCAGTCCTACAGCCATCTTTGCCGCCCAGGTCATGTAATTTTTCCCAGCAGCCCCAAATAACTTGCTCTGTACTCCATATTCATTCTCAATCTACAATATCAAAAACCCATTTTATCGTTGCCATAATTTCAATCATTCTAGTTCCAATTAGAGCTATTCTTCAAAAGAAAGAATTAGGACCTTTTATGTTCTTTGATTATCTTGCCAAGTAAGAAATGAAAACTAGAAATCAGTACCTGAGAGAGAATGATGGGGCCACCTTGAGACTCAAACAACTTTTCACTTTTCATCATCCCCACAATTTTTTCTGTAAATCCCTGCATTGCTTTCTGTAACACCAAGAGTGATTTAGAGGGGTTTTCCATAAACTCTGGGCAAAACTAATAAAACATCCCAATGGCTATTAAAAGTAATGCATTTCCCCTTTTACTTTAGCTTTTAGCATATCGATTAAAGAGGCGTGCATATGCAAATACCTTGAAAGGTTCATTATCAGTTCTGAAACTTATGCCTGGGACATACTTCAGCCAAACAGGAAACCCTCTGCAGGAAGCGTTATAGATTAGAACAAGGGAAAATGTTGGTGCGAAGTCAAGCTTCTCGTTGAGAAGAGCCAAAAAAATTAAGAGAGAGATGAAGATCATAAGTAAGAAGGGGGTACCCAAAGTTCCATTCTGCACAAACATAAGGTCCAATGCGTAGGTTTGCGTAGAGTCCAGCTTTCTGAATGGTTTTTATGAACCTCACCAGATCATATCTCCCTTCGAAATTGTACTGAAATTCGTAGAGAACATAAAGGACAAGCAAAATGAGGAGGAAAACAAAGAATTTTCGGAACAAGTTTATGAGGATTACAGTACATTGCCAGGGGAAGGCTCATGGACATTCCAAAACACATAGGTTTCAACAGCATCAAGACCACCTTCTTTTGCTTTCTGTATCAGACCTTCCCACATCTACACAAATTCCATGCCTCCAAAAATCAGAAACAAAACTCCGAACATTCCCACCAAGAACAAAAAGGGAACAGAGATGTGTACCTCAGGAGTGCTTCTGGGGTAATGTATGGAGCCAGAAAAGAGAACTCTCCTCTGCCCATTGATTAAAATGGCCTTTCTATCATAGGTCACACTACATTGAACAAGCTGAACACCCAGAAGCCAAAATAGCCCCAAAACCACTATTGAAAGCTTGGAAACCGAGTTGGTTGCCATTCTGAGCAAAAAAAGAAAAGGACTCGGAGACTTTCTTGCCAATGAAGGGAAAGTTGAATGCAGATCTACAACGCACCGAGAGGAAAAGAGGCTCCTATTTATGATCTATTCCAAGCATCTGTTACCACAACCAAAGCAGCAGAGGAGCTCATTCCCAGTTTGAACACGGCACTTAGATCCGAGCCTCCGATGACTGCAAATCAATGAACCTATATGCCTGGCTTTATATACAGCCTCCACTCACCGACAGTCACAAGTGTCAAAAGCCACCACAGCTCACTAGCAAAAAGTGAAAGATGCCGTACCTCTAGTGACCTACCAAACTGTGATTATAAAAAACAAAAGTAGCAAGTAAACGGCTTACATCAAGTGATTAAATTAACATGTCATTGTTAAGCTTGTTTTTTTAACAAAGTGTACCTGCTTGCAACTTATTCTTTTCTGACGAAGTGTCAAATTTGTCTTCCCATATATGAACCCTATGATAAACAAATGCTTTAATATTTTACTGAAAGTTCTTAACTTCACAAGAACAGAGCACAGGGATTTTGACTGTATTGTGGCTAAAGCCAAAGCAAACCAACAAGAGCTGCATTTGTGGAGTGGAGTGGTCCGATTTCGTAAGGAAATGGTAAGATAACATGTATTGATGTCCCCAAATGCTCTACTTTTGTCTGGGTCTCTGTGTAGCGCATGCCCCACTCTACCAAACGCCATGTGAACCCCAAACCTTCCCTTGGCTTTAATGGGTCATGTGAAATCCAAAGGAAAACCAACATCCTCTTTAATTCTTCAACATTTTTACTCCTCAAATTTGTTTCTTCATTCTAAGCGACCCAAGTTTCATTTTTTATCTTTTATTTTATCTTTCATTATCTTATATATCCATTAACTTAGGTGGTACAACTAAACATACTTAAAGAATATTATTAAACTCAAGCTTTTTCAGGTACATCTTCCATGGTACAAAATCATAGGAACAATATTAAGGGACATGATTTTTCAGGTACATCAATTGCTCTGTTTTCTCTTTGACCCATTTCTTGTTCCCAAGTGACACAGTCTCCAAGTTCTTTTTTTTAATTTTTTATTGTCCCTTTTCATCTTCCTTAGAAAGATCCTCACTTGTGTCAGAAACCAGCTGGCCTTGAACCAACAAACAGTATGTTTATTATGCGATCTTCCTATTCTTATTACATACATGTCACCCACACAGATTTCTTCCAATTCAATATGGAATTTTTCTCCAATTTTATTTCATATTCTGCAGTCTTCCTGCTTGTCCATTCCGCCCTGCCTTCCGTTCACGAATCTTTCATCTGTTACTGAACTGTTAATGACGCTGCCATGGACCCATTGAGAATTAAAAAGATGGGTCGAGATTTGTTTAATGGGAGATTAAACTAAATGATCTTTACGGATCTAAGCGACCCATGTGTCGTGGTGGTGGAATTGGCAAAAAGGAACAATAAAGCAGAGTTATTCAATTTCCATTAACTTTGTTCCTTCGTTGTTTAATTTTGTATTTGTTTTTTGAGGTGCCTTCGATGGCGGAAAGAGTGGGATAAGGAGATTGGAACCCTAGAACACCGCCGCTTTACGGCCCCACGCCGCCTAGTTGGAGGGCAATGGTCCGCCCTCGTCCCCCAGGTATCGGCCCTTCGTAATTTAATTTACTTCTCATCTTGTTAATTTTTCCTTCGTAATTTTTCCTCTCATTTAAAATAAAAAAATACCTTTATTATTAGTGAATTTTAACATTACATTTTAGCTTTTTATTTAAAGAAATTATTGTCAACATATAAATAAAATCCATATTTTCATATGAGTAAAACAAATTAAACTTTTTCTAAAAAAAAGTTAAAATTAATATTATCACACTTTTTTTTACTTTTTAAAAAAGTTTATAAAGACATTTAAAAAATTCAGGATATTAGTGAAATTTCTGAAAAGAATATTCTTTTAAGGAGTATAAAGAATTTTCAACTAAAACTAATGTTATTTTTAATTTGAGTTATTATCAAAATTTTTGAGAGGGGAAGAGTATTTTTTTTTTTAAGATAAAATATAAAATTACTAAATTTTTATTTATTCAGGAGTGTTAAGTTATAAAAGGTTTTTTTTTTTTTAATCTCATATACCACATAGGCACATAGCTGAGTATAGAAAAGGTTAAAAACCTGGGTGAACGTGGCGCACACAAACCACGGCACCTCATGTCATCATCGTTCATTGATTTTGATTCTGCTCTCGGCCATAGCCATTGGCCATGGCACGCGCGCGCGGTTTTGTTTGGCCTCTTGGCCCTTGGCCTGGCGCGTGCGCCCTTTTGTTCGTCCTCTTGGCCCTTGGCCTAGCGTGCGCGCCCTTTTGTTTGGCCTTTTGGCCTTTGGCCTGGCGCGCGCGCCCTTTTGTTCGGCCTTTGTGGCTTCACTGCCACGCCACACGGCAGTGAAGAGATTGGATTCCTTGCCTTTTTTCTTTCTTCCTCTTTCCCTGTTTATAAAGTTTAAGGGGTCCAAATTATGGGTACCCACATTTATAATTCTTTTTTTTTTTCTTTCAATTCTAGTATTTTGGGAAATTTCCTTCATGTTGCCTTACATAATGGATCTCATTTTTCAATTATTGCTAATAAAGTTTGAATTTTTAAAATTAGTTCATTTCCCTTTTATATATATATATATATAATAACAAATTATTTGAACTCAATTATAAATTATACTAGGAGTAAATTGATTTCTTAAATTATTTGAAGAATTGGAAATTCAAATTTTAATTGTTTTTGGACTCTTGATTTCAAATTTTATGTTATAATACAATGATCTTGAGGGCTGCTTTTTAAAAGTTGATCCAAAAATTCAAAAAGATTGTTGAATAAAGATAAAGCATATATTAAAGATAGAACTTTCTTGGAATATTGTTTTTCTAAAGAAATTAGTTTGTTTTTTAATGTACTTTTTTAAAATAATTTTATTTCCAAAAGTATTGATAAAAGTAAAATATTTTTAATTTAGAAATAAAAACAAACCCTCTTTTCAAAACTTACCTCAAAATAGAACTTATATAAAATGATCTAAGCCTAAATTTGAATAATATAATATGTTAATCCCATTCCCATTGATTTTAGGATTTTTTTTTTTACCGTGGTAGATTTGTCTAGTTGTGTTCATATTACTGGTAACTAAAACTCTTTGGATTACCTAATTAAAGCTATAAAAATTGGGTTGGATTAATTTTTGTTTCTTTCTTTTTCTTTCTTCGTTTGGGTTGAATTAAATTTTAAAAAAATAAAAAATTAGGTTGTTGAGTTAAATTTTTAAGAAATAAAAAATTAGGTTTGATTGGCATTCATTTATTGGATCAACCCGATTAATTCGAAAATAAAGTTACAAATCAACCCAATCGACTCAACTCTACTCTACCGTACGCAAGATTATGAGTATTTAAAGACTATAATAAACCGTAGTGATGTGGTGTAACATGTGAATGTTTAAAGTTTATTCTTTTTATTTTATAATTATCATTGTAATAGGTAGGATAGATAAGGATATTTTTTTTTTTAAATAATTAAAATAAAAAATAAAAGTTGAGAATTTGATTGGTTTGAGTGGCTTGTTTCTCCCCCGTTAAAAAATGGAATGAGATTTCGATTAAATGGCTGACAGAAATTTAATTTAATTAGTAGTTAATTTTTTGTTATTTAACCGGACGACATAATTAAGACGTTCAATCATTTTGGGAGAAGTGGCGGCAAGATAATGAAATGTGTTTCTAAATGAGTTAAACACTAGTGATTTAAATACATAAATAATGAATATTTGTGTTTTGAAATGCACGATACCTGAAATAGATAAAAATACCCTTATAATATTTATTTATTTTTACTTTTTTAATAAGTAAAAATATAATTATGTTAGTAATTGTTTCTTATTTCCTAAAAAAAAATAAAGACCATAAAACATATTTGATAATAATATTTGTTTTTGTTCTCTAAATTATTGAATTAAATATCTTTTAGAGATAAATAAGACACCGGTTGTCACGCTAGATTTAAATAGTTTCACGATCCCATAATTATTGTCCTAAAAATAAGTTCCAAACACAAAAAAATAGATGAATATAATAAAAACATAAAAGATAAGACAATGTAGTTTCAACCGCGTTCTACATTCGAATGGACATAAAATGTAGTTTCAACCGCGTTCTACATTCGAATGGACATAAAATTACATCCAATCATTGCTCTTCTGTTCCATGTTCATTCACATAACATTGGAGTTTACAAATAATTATTTTTTTCCTTTTATTTCTTATACTCTAAGTTTAACATCGAGTCTATTTATATTTTCGATTCTATAAGATATCGAATGAAATTTAAACTTATAAACATATTAATCATAGTTTTATTTATCATAAAATATTGATACTAAAAAATTAAAACATTTTACTATTTGATCCGATATTAATTCTATCTATAAAATATTTAAAATAAAAAAATCTAATACATAATAATATACTAAAATTTTACCATTTATTTAAAAATTATCTATATTCTTTCGAATAGCATGGTATTAATTTTGGCATTAGAATGGTGATATATATATATATCTATATATATAGATTAAATTTAAGAAGCTAAAAGTGAAGTAAAATGAAAGATAATAATAATAATAATAAAGGTTTTTTGATGGGGGTATATGTGTCAATTTGGGCTACAATTACACGAACGCCAATTGCATTGCAATTTGCCGACTGGTTCGAGCGGTGTCTCCTGCACCTTTGGAATCAACTGAGCTTCGAGAATTTATGCAAATCTTCGTGCTGCTGCTTCTGATTCCTATCGAATAGTGAAAACCCCAATGCTTCGTCCCCATAAAAATCTATGCAGGTTCATCAACGGCCTGAACCACGACCAATTCCTTCACTGTAAACGCTCGGCATCCTCTTATCAATACAATCACAGAAACCATGGCGGGAAAGAAAACGTTCCCAAGAAAGATGGGAACGAAGAACCTCAATTGTATTTCTACAAGAGTAGAGGCCAGCACATTCTCACGAACCCACGAATTCTGGGCTCTATTGTTCGAAAATCTGCCATAAGGCCGACCGACACGGTCTTGGAGATCGGACCCGGCACCGGAAATCTGACATTGAAGCTTCTGGAAGCTTCACAAAAGGTCATAGCTATTGAAATCGATAAACGAATGGTCGAGGTTCTGCACAGACGCGTGGCGGAGCATAAGTTTGAAGACCGTATTTGTGTAAGTTAATATTGCTGTCTATGTGTTCGATGAAATGTCTGACAGAGGATAAACTGCTTTGAAATGTGGGAGTGGGGGTTTTTTTGTAGGTTATACGCGAAGATGCTTTGAAATGTGAGTTCCCTCGTTTCGACCTCGTCGTGGCCAACATCCCTTATGGGATATCATCGCCGCTTGTGGCCAAATTGGTATATGGGGCAATTCCATTTCGGAGTGCCACGCTTCTACTTCAGAAAGAGTTTGCACGGCGGTTGTTGGCGAATCCTGGTGATTCTGAGTACAATCGTTTGGCTGTAAATGTGAAATTGGTGGCTGATGTAGAGCATGTAATGGATGTAAGCAAGAGGGACTTTGTTCCTTGTCCTAAAGTCGACTCATCCGTGGTGATAATCCGCCCCAAGAAGGAAGTTCCTGAAGTGAACCTGGAAGAATGGCGGTCTTTCACTAGAACTTGCTTTGGGAAGAAGAATAAGACACTTGGGGCAACGTTCAAGCAGAAGAGGATGCTGATGGCCCTGATGAACTCCAATTCTGAGAGTTTCAATGGTCAAGGAGTTGAAGAAGAGGGCTGTTCTTCATCTTCAGAGAAGGGGTTTAATTCGTTCAAGGCGAAAATCATAGAGATTTTGAAATCTGGGAGCTTTGAAGATAAGAGGCCTGCAAAGTTATGCAACGAGGAGTTGCTGCATTTGCTGGCGTTGTTCAATCAAGCTGGGATATATTTTCGTGATGGATCAGAGCTTCAGGATGCAGAGAGAAGAGCCTTAGCTGATGATGCCTACGGATCAGAACTAGAAGATTAGCTGATCGTTAAATTTTGTATACATTTGAGAGAGAAACACCATTCTTCCAGTTGAAATCTCACTGCAGTTTTTGACCTTGTTTCTTGAATTATAATTTGCAGTCTTCTTCCAAAAGAAATTGAACCCTTCTTTGTGTTGATTAGAGGTACTAGAGGTACTGACTGCAGCTCAACTGTTGAGCGTTTTCCATCCATTTGGGTTGGTTTATTCTATAAACTTAAGCTACAAAATGGAACTATTACAATGATACCATTCAAGATAGAGTGTCACGACTATGTTTGTCTGAAACGTGTTGCTTGTGGCTGTATGCTTAATGTCACGGTTATGCTTATATAGGATAGAATCTGTTGTTTGTGGCCGTATGCTTATTTTGAACCTTTTTTTTCTTAAACCATTTTATTATTATAAAATTTGGGTGTATGATCAAAATCATGTCCACCCGCTAAATGCCTAAAAATGTTTTAATTGTCAATTCTTTCTCTTCAGATTATACGTTATCAATGTCGTTGTTGACGACTGTGATTCACTCGCCTATAACATTACTTTCTAGATGTTTTCCAAAACTCTCTACCCCTGTTTTTTAAGAACAGAGTCGGAAGCTTGAGCGTATATCAATGGTGCCAATAATGACTCAAGTTTAATTGACTGAGGTACGCGAGAGTAAGATTAGGTGACACAAAATCACTGGAGGACTCGACAGGGTGGGTTGAAGCACAGAGTATGGACTATGGAGGCGAATCACTAAACATGGAACTAGCCCATGGAAAAAAAAAATAATAATAAATATATATATATATATATATATATATATATATATATTATTTCTTTTCCTTGATTTGGAGAATAGTCCGGCCCATTACACATTGGGCTTCTGATAGATTACGGCCCATTACACACTGGGCTTCTGATAGATTACGGCCCAAAACTCGATCGCGCAGTTCAGGAAAGGAATTACTGCGACCGCATCCTCACGGGCACGCCTCCGCATCCCTACCTCCGTCTTCCTCAACCTCCCTCCGCCATTTCGATCAACTACAGAGATGGGGCTTGGAATCCTAAGATCAGCTCTCCGACCGTTAACGAGGACCTTGGGATCACGTCCCTTCACTTCCCTGACACCATCTCCGTCCGCTTTCATTTCCCCTAAATCGGGGTTTAATCTCCGTTCTCTTGGTGCAGTGGGAACTAAAGCTCCTTGGTTCCCAATTTCGAACCATTTCAACAGTTTGACCGACACTCGGTTTCCGAAGAGACGGCCCAGTGATAAACCTCGTCGGAAGAGGGCCAGCTTGAGACCCCCTGGTTCGTTTAACTTGAATTTCTTGAACGTTTAGATTATCGGCTTATAATTTGCTTTTTACTGGAAGCTCGATTACATGAATTAATTGTTTCCAAATACTTTTTGCTGAATGGAAGGGCCTTACGCTTGGGTTAAATATACCCCTGGGGAGCCTATTCAGCCTAATCAACCGAATGAAGGAAGCGTGAAAAGAAGGAATGAGAAGAAACGCATTAGGCAGCGCCGCGCGTTTATCCTGGTTCGTATGCCATATTATGATGAACTTTTTAGGAATGTTCAGCGATATCTTTCTTCTTGCTTGTTTTGTAGCTCTATTTTTAAATTTGGTTGTTCTCCCTAATAAGCATTGCTATGTGTTGAGGTATAAATGTTAAGAAGTATTATCAATTTCTAGTTGGTGAAGAGTTACTGCCATATTGAAAATTAAGACATCCTGGCCTATTGGTGGCTGGTTTATGTTGATCTGTGCTAAACTGCCTTATGAACTCCACATTGTAGTATACTTTTTAAAATTAATAAAAATCAAGACTTTGAGTAGAAAGGATTGCTGCTAGAGCTGCGCTACCCTGTTCTGATAATTGAACTCCAGTTTTTACTAGTTAGTTTGGAGAAGGGGAAGGGGATTTTAAGGCTGAAATTATGGAAGTTTCCAAGTTTATAACGGCATATAAGTCTTATTATGTTGAACTAGTAACTTTCTGGGTTCTAGATTTCTTCATTATTTTTTATCATTCAACTGGCAATCTCATATTGTACACCCTTTACTTTGGTTTTGGAATCAGTATGCTGCTCTTCAAGATTTTTTATAGAAAATATTCCATAATCTTTTGTTTACAAATTAGGTATTTGTGTTGTTGTATCTGTCTAATCTAAAAATGATTCTTTGGTGTTCTTTTTGTAATGTACCAAATACTAGATCATGCTATTAAGTTCATTATTAGTTTTAGATAAAATTTTAGTAACTATTCTTTACTTTTTGGACCATCAATGTTGATTGCCTGATTCATATGGATAAAATTTGAATTTGCGTCCGATGACTATACTTGAAATATGATGTTGATTTAAGGTTTTCACTTTGTTCTAAATCTCCATGCACTGCTTGACTTGTGTAAAAAACTGGTTTTGTTCTCTTTTAGAAGCATAGAAATATTTTAGTGACCTTGCTACTTATAAACCATTCCAATACACATTTGAGCAAATATTAATTCTATGTGCATACATATTCATCCACTATGATTTTCCATTTCAAAACATTCTGACTACAAACTCCGTACAATTAATCTGAGGCTTTTGCATCATCAAATTATTCTGATGTCTGTTCCCTTCTTTGATGTTATTATTGAAGACTTGCCATGCTTGTTGATCAATGGTACCAATACTATATATATATTTGGTAAAATGGCAATATTTCGACTTGGTTACTTCCATGCATCATGGTCAAGTGTTTAAATTTAAATTTGGATAGTGCTTGATCTACACGAAAATGGTGCATTATGAAACAGTGGAACTTGCCGTTGTAGATATCTTCAATCTAGATGATTCCATCTGACTATAGAATAAAATATTGCATCTTATATCTATCTTTTTTCTTTTTTTTTGGAGGAAATATCTTACATCTATGTTGACACTTATTTCTTGATATTATGAATCCAAATGGCGCTGTACTGAAAATTCTAATTTTTCCGATTTGCATTAAAAAAGTTTCTATTCTATGTCATACTGGCATACACATGTTTTGTTCATCAAACATGTGCAGCAATTAAAAATTCCACGAGTTCTAAGTTGGTACTCTAAATTCTCCCTGTTTTGTTCTTTAACGAAAAAGATGGGTACCAATAATATTCCAATTGAAAATATTTCTAACCTTTTCTGATGTTGAAATATGGATAATTTGTGCTATGCACGCATGCACGTTTCCACACCATTTTGCTGGATTAGCTACTTACTGAGTTGTAGTAGCTTTCTGAAATTTGTCCATTTCTCTTCCAAGAGGATACATTTATCTACCATAACCAAGAGACTGGGTCTGTTGCATGTGCAGGCTGAAAAAAAGAAGCGACAAGCTCAACTTCAAGAGGCAAACAAAAAGAAAATGATCAAGAGAGTTGAACGAAAGATGGCTGCAGTAGCAAGGGATAGAGCATGGGCTCAAAGATTGGCCGAACTGCAACGGCTCGAAGACGAGAAGAAAAAATCTATGGAATAGATTGTGTGGGCATGGTTTGCTTTTTTTTTTTTTCCCAATAAAAGAGTTTTATTTCCCAAGTAGATTCTTTTTCTTTTGCTGAATTGAACACGAATGAAACTGTAGTACACAGCTTTAAGAGTAGGGCCATTTTGGTGGTGTCATCATAGACATGAGCTTCAGCATTTAAGATAGTAAATCTTTTTTCAACTAATGGAGAAGAAACTGGGTTGCTAATGTCATCTCTGATACGGGTGCTCAGCAAATGGTACTTGAAAGTTGAAGGATGATCAGAGGAGTGCAGATTAAGCTCTCTCTCCTATAAATTAATCCACACCGACACAGACTGAATTTTTGGGTATTCCCCGACGCCCAAAAAAGGGGGGACAGTAATATGGTGGATGGTTGAATCATGTGAACTGTGATTGTCATGGGAAGAGGACACGCCCACCAGTGGGCTCTACCAACTTCATATCACTACTGACCCACTTAGCCTTGTAATTGGTATGGCCTCTCTCTTAAGCTCATTCAAATTCCTATTTGATTGACAGAATTGAAATTGAAATGATGTACGAATCTACACCCATTATTATTATCATCTTCTTTCCATTACTTCAATGCATGTGATGTTGATTTGATTCCATCATAAGCTGATTTGATTGAATTGAAATTGAAATGCCAATTCAAACACGCATGTTTGGTAGGGGAGAAAGAAAAATGAAGTGCTCTGTTCTCCCCGCATCATTCCAAAAGATCATCCCATAAAAAAGGGTGAAGAATAGAATAATATACTGCAAGCCCTTGAATTAAAAAGGAGGAGCAGGGAAGGAAAGCAAATGAACTTTATACACTGAGTTGGGTACAATGAATGCTGCTATTGAATGGAGGAGAGGAGGAAATGGACAAGGAAGGACCCGTTTGAACTGTCAAAAAGATGGCGACGCACGAACAAGAATCATAATTCAGAATGGTAGAGAGAGCCGAGGTGTGCTCCATGTAAAGTAAAACTAGAATTCCTGTATCAGTACAGTTATGGCTTAAAACAGAGGACCCCTCGTGGGTCTGTCTAGCTATATCTATCTCACAGCAAAACAAAAGAAACTTGGGTCATTCAATATATTATATTTACACCTGCTGTGTTGAGATTTTACTTCTTTTTTGTTTTTTTGCCTTATTTCCTCTTCGACAGCTCCATATCGAAGTTGTCGAGATGATTGAATCCGATCGAGAGCTTAATGTTTTGCAATTGCTATTGGCAGCTTCCTTCTCATCCTCACTGTTGGAAAATGGATGATTTCATCCCTTTCAGCTCCCCATCTGCTTATTATTCTTATTATCTCATTAGTTCTTCATTTACATATGAACAGAAATGAAAAGAGAAAGGCAGAGACAGGGAAAGAGAGAGTACTTGTAGGTCGTGACAAGATGATGAAGGAAAATTGAGATTTCGAGCCTGGCAAGCTCAATGCCGGGACACAGCCTCTGTCCCCCTCCAAATGGTGTAAAGTTTTGGTTATTACTTCCAGACCCAATTCCCTTAGTTTTTCAATCAATCAATCAATCAACCACTCAGTCATTTCATTATATGATCAAAAGGGAAGAAGATATTAAAACTTTGATTTCCCCCTACCTCCCATCTCCATGGATCAAACTGATGCGAGTTCGTGTAGTTATTTTCATCCATATGAACCGAAATGAACGACGCCAAAACGCACCAACCTTGTGGTATTAAATAACCTACACACCCACCACAACCACCATCAATTTTAACAGCTTAAGCTCACCGCCAGCAAATATTGTTTGCTAGGGAAAAATTTCTTCGTTCTTCTTTCCAACCGATGTGAGATCTCATATTACTCGATTCTAAACAAGAAGGCAACAAGCAAACAACGAAATCTTCCCCCTACCATCCATACCTTTAATTTCCACATCTTTTTGAGCTTTCCTCCAAACCCCATTGATGATATTAGCCATTCTTAAGGTTTCACTAATCACCTAAAAGCAACAAAATCATCACCCCCAAGAACAAGAACCAAAAAAAAGACAACTTTTTTCAGTGCTAATACTTACATTCTGAGTAAATAACAGAGACATGTAATCTGTCCACGTGTACTCCTCCCCAGAATCATCCTTCTGCTTCTTCAGCTCCATATTCTCCTCCTAATTAATCAAACAGTAAACCCCTTCATTTAATTAACAAATATTATTTATTAAAGAAATAGATATGGGTCCCAATTAACAATTATAATTGCACCACGAAGCTCAACATTTAATTAAAATTTGGGACAAACATGTATTTATTAAGCACTATATCATATCTATTTAGTCTCTAAATTTTTTAAAAATTACAAAAAAAAAATAACGGAATCTTCGACCACTTCTAAATTTGTATCTATTTAGTCTTTAAATTTTTTAAAAAATTAAAAAAATTATGCAAAAAGATAAATGGAGGGGAAGACAATTTGACAGGTAGTGGTCTCCAAGAGGCCCAGCCAAGGAGTTAATTGGTGGTCCTTTTATCTGACAACCTCTCAATCTCACTATCGTACGGCCACGAAACCTCCACGCCTCCCACGTGGCCCACTCACCTCATTTTCTCTGTCTCTCTACTCACACGTGCGTCTCAATTCTCCCACCTATAATTTGCTCCCTACGGATTATAATATCCCCTATACTCTCTCATAACAACCCTTTTGAAAAGTCAAAACTACCCTCTCTCTCCAACCCTCGCTTTCATTTCCATTTTAATTAATATTAATAAAGTTTAGAGATCTATTATACATGAATAAAAAATGATAGTGGGAGGAATAAGAATCATTTTCGTAACCTCAATTTTAAGGAGTCGGGACACGAAATCGACGTATTTCGGCCCGGACCCATCGACGATATCATGGTTGAATCCTAGCCATTGGATCAAGAAGACACAATAAAAAAAAATGGAAAATTGACGTACCATCATTTGAGCTAGAGCGACGGGACAGTCACTAAGAAATTTGACAGCGAGAGTCATCGCCATCGGCACCGTCTCCTCGCCGGGGATCATCAGCTCAATGATGTGACTACTGATGAAATCCAACGGTAGCCCTTGGACCACATCGTTATCCTGTAAGAGAACGTCCACCGCATCTCTCGGTGGAATCTTCTCCTCCTCCTCCGCCGCCGCCGCCGCCGCCGCCGTCGATCTTCTCTCTTCCACAATTTTACTGACTATTTTCAACAGCTTCTCTCTCGCCTGGAGAACCGCCGTAAAATCAAGTTAATTAATTAATTAATTAAGGAAAAAGGGGGTTTAATAAAATCATTAATAGTTGCAGTATTCATTAATTGAAGGACCGACCGGCCATCCGACCGGCCGACGGACCGACCGACCGACCTTCAAGGATTTATATAGCCTCGTTCCAGGTAGTTTAACAGGTATACAAATCAAGGCTTTGATAAACTCTTCGAATTCCCTTTTCAAAATCTTCAAATCTTCACCGGGTCCCACACTCATCAACACCTTCACCAATACTTCAAATGTGATCTGCAAAATAACAAAAAAGAAACCATTTTTATAAAAACCCATTACTTTTTATGCATGACCCATCAAAATAATAATAGTAATAATAATAAAAATAACAAAAATAACCTGTTTGGTTTCAGTTTGGACATAAACCAATTTGGAGGTATTCCAATTGGAAAGCCTTAGTTTAACAGTGTTTTGAATATCTGTAGTGATTCGGGCTTTGAGGCTGGGGGACTTCAAGAAAGCTCCAATGAGTGAATGAATTCTTTTTTGAAAATTGCCATTCATTTGAAGGATTGAAAAAGAACCAAGTAATTCAGTGATTGATTTGGGGTAAGCTGGAACAAAGGTGTTGCCATGGTTCTGTAAGACCACCTTGTTCACGTCTGAATCAGTGGACACTATGATGGGTGTCCCCAAAATGTTGGTTTTAAACACGCTGCCGTACCTGCACCAAAAATCCTTAAACCCCTTTTCAAATCCAAATCTTTGAAGCCAAGTTTGGACATTTTTGGAAAGGGAATGGGATGGAAGTAAAAAGCTTGAATTTTTGGTACTTTTTGTGGATCAAAATCGCAAACCAAAGATTACCCAGATGAAAATTGGTTGAAAATCATAGAGTTTTGGTGTTTTTGAGGCTTTTAATTCTGACCCTTTTGAGAATCTGGTGTTTTTGTATTGCATGTGTGAGGCTGTTCGTGTAAACTCTTTAAATAATCAAATACTCATCATGATCATCATTCTCCCGCGCTTTCAAAAAAAGGAAATAATTAAAGAGAAACCCAACACAACACAGCACAACCCAACCCAACTAATTGCTAGCTCGGCTTAATCATCACAGCATCGATATAAAAGAATAAACAATAAAGATGGTGAAATTTGTTAGGTAAAAGTATGAATCAATAATGAACTAAATGAATCATAGTGGAACTCATCATTTTGATGGTGGGTTTTGTGTACTTTCGTGTTTAAAAAAAAAAAAAAAAAAGGAGAATTTTTTTGTAAGATGATGAATGTTTGATGGGGAAGAAGGAAGGAAAAAAAAAAGTATGAACTTACAGAGATTTGCGTTTGTTCATGAAGGTGACAGGACGGGAGGAGTAGCCAGAGGCAATGAAGGCGAGGGTTTCGCCGAGGAAGGGCCAACCGAGGCTGCCTTTGGGAATTCCGGGCTTGTTTTGAATATGAATCTTGTTGGTGTTGTTGTTGTTGTTCTTGAACAAAAGGCAAGCTAAAGCAACAACGCTGAGGAACCAAACCCAAAATCCCAAAACCCATTCCATTTCTTTTCTTTACTTTACCTTTCACTTCTTTTCTCTCTCTCTGAATAATCTGCAAAACCCTACCTACAAACAAAGGCTGCAACTTTTTTCCTTTTTTTTGAGTCAACCAAGGCAACACTTTTACTCCGCTATCAATCACTTCATGCAGCCAACAACAGTGTACCGTTTTATGTCTCTCCACAGAGAGAGATTGGGAGAGATTTGAAGGAAAGAGAGAGAAAGAGAGGGGGGAGAGAGAGAAGTGGAATGGAAATCTTTTTGGGGTTGAGATTGGGAAGATCTAGGGCTTATAACAATCAATGAATGAGGTGTTGGTGTATGTGTGTGTGTGTGAGTGTGACCATATTGGATTGCCCAATATTGCCACGCTTCTCCATTTTTGTCTTCATTCCATTAGCTAGATGTTGCCCGGATCTCTCTTATTCTAATCCCTTTTTTACCTCACTACACTTGTCCTTTCCAATATCCTCTTATATATTACAAAACCTTCTCCATTTTATTGAGCTGAGCTATGTTCAAATGGATCATCAATGGTTAAATTTTAAATTCTATTCTCAAAATTACTCTTAACTCAGTCGCTATCTTTGAACGGGTCGTGGTCAACTCGAGAAGAGATTGCCCTAAACGCTAAGGCTTACACGATTATTGTATGGGGAAGTTTTGGATTTGACTTATGAGAGGTTCTAACTAACAAAGCTTTCCCCTTTGTTTACATTTGATGATCTGGGAGCGTTACGTTTTGAATAAACAAGTAGCAAATGGATCCGAGGGATGCGGATTTGAACACATAAAGAAGTGGAAAAAAACGTGGGTGGTGGGTTAGCAAGAAAAGGAGTTTCTTTGTGTTATCTCAATATAAAAATCCGAACTTGCGAAGAAAATGGAAGTGGGGTTGTTTGAAACTCATCAGCCGACCCAAGATTTTGATTGATAATGTTTTGGTAGTTAGGGAAAGTTTGGATTTGAGAGATGATGAAAGAAAAGTATGAAAGGAATGGAACAAAACGAGGAAAACAGACAAGAAATGGAACTGTTTGAACAGATAAAGTTAAGTGAAGAAGAAGAAGAAGGAGAAGAAGAAGAAGAAGAGAGGGAATGATGGATCAGATGATCACATGGGTCGGGCCACATTGGGTCTGTAATTCACCATTTTTAGATTGAACGATGACCCACCCACCCACCTTAGAAATGGCATGTGCAGAAGCTTAGCACGTGAACGAAGCCCACTGGGCCGTAGGGGGGGGGCGCCGGAAATGTCAGCCCCTCACCTCTCTCCGGATCTCTCCTTTTTTTTTTTTCCCTTTTTCCCTTTTCTTTTCATCACTTCCTATAATTCGTCTTGTCTTCATCATGCTTCAGTACTTTAACACCCACTGTTTCACAGTCTTCAATCTCTGTTCTGCGACTCGAAGTGAGTGATGGATCTAGCCTGTGGGGCCATGTACTTGTCCTCGTGTTTGCCGTTCTTCATTGAGGCATTTCATCAAACACCTTGTGAGTCCTTTCTCTTAACTGTGGTTTGTCCCTTTCTTCCCACTCTTCATCTCTGTGTTTGCTGTGCTGCTAATTACAGTGACAAAAAGAGTCCATCCATCTGCAATAGGATCATCCAACAGGTAATAATATTCATTGTTGATAGGTTAGGCATTAGCTGTAAATCTTCATAAATCATGTTCCAGACACAAAGTAATATGGTGTTTGTTGGATGAAACTGATTGGAATATGATAATTAGAGGGTAGGAGCCATAATCATGAAAGCTAACAGAACCTTCTATAAACATGCCTCTATAATTCTTCTCTAAGAGGAGCTTGTTTAGCTTTAAAGAGAGAAAGGTAAAGGATTGGAACATATAATATGAAAAAGTCAACATAATCATAGTACTAACATGGACAACTGCAGCTGTACAAAAATTCTAAATGTCACTCATGAAGTGTTTTGGACCATCCACTCTTTTCCACACCCTATATTTAATTAGCTAAATGACATTGGTTTATAAAATATCAACGTAGAATCCAATGTTCACATGCATTTGAAACTCTAAGGACCCATTCTTTTTGTGGAATAGACATTTCATTGGATTCCTTTTTATGGAAAGAGCTTCTCTTTGATCCTTTAATCAAGTGATTGAGAACTGGGGCCGACATTTAAGAGAAGATGAGAATTTTCTGTTCTCATTTTGGATTAGCAAAAAATGAAAAAGGCATACAGCTAGAAACTTTTGGTTGGGTAGAAATGTGAATTCCCTCAGGTCATCCTCAGGTCATCCTCAGGTCATCCTCAGGTCACCCTCAGGTCACCTGGGAGTTCTTAAGCTTGTTATTTCATATCAAGAAAGTATCAATCAAAGTCAACAGATGGAATCAAAAGTACCCTGCCATTGTGACTCAGAATTCTGGGAAGCTTTAGGAACTATGGGTGACGAAGTAAGCACCACAGGATCTAAAACAATGGAGTAAGGTTGTACCTTGGCAGAGACACCACTTACCTGAAATTGGAATAGTTGGTGCCCCCAGATATCCTGTCTGGCGAGCCATGGCACCATGTGATTGCCCATGATTTGAGAGGCTATGGCGATTTGAAATCGCCACCAAGCCCCCATTCCCACACCGTTCTTCTTTTCCCCTAACATGGTGTAAAGATTTATGCTGTAATAGTACTTTTGAACTGTTCGGGAATTAGGCATTCATTGTGGGAATAGATTGATTGAGAAGCAATTGCTGGGTGACATACGAGCTTGTTCAGACCTGATAAGGTCGATGGCCTTATCTTGCTCTTCCTGATTTCCAAGATCTTCACAAACTAAATCTGCTGAATCTATCAAAAAAGAATTGGATTTCGTTGTCATGTGGTTCAGTTTCATGTCAGCACAAACATTTTGTTTTCTGCATTGCTTTTCTGAAGAACTGAATACTATGACTTGTTTGTGAAGGAACCAGGAAGAGCAGAAAACAATTGCTAGTTCGATTGAACGACAGTAACAAAGGAAGAATCCATCTCAGCCCTTGCTGGTATTGTGATCATTGATTGATCACCTAGAGATACCAATGAAGCTGTCACCATAGACAACGAGAAGGAGCTCCAAATTGGACATGTAAGCAATAACGAACAAGGATTCACATTTCTATTTGTCTGGTTATTTTCCAAAAAAGTACAAAGGTGATCCCAATGTGAACCAGATTTTCTTTTTTCGTTTGCTTTTAAAACATGATAACAATGAAGCTTGTTCGTTCTATTGTGGTAGCAGGAACTGGGAGCTTCTGGAACCATGGCCGGGATAAAAAATTGGGGTCCTGACAATAAAGAATTCGGATTCGAATCAGCGAGAACCAAAGAATATGTGGAAGGAGATGTATTCAAGAGCCTCGTACCCGCCCTTGAAGTTATTATATTGGAGGCCACCATTTCATCCAACAGGAGAGAGCTCAGCAAGACTTCAGTGGACTTTTTCCTCTATAAATGTCTTTGTACATAAGCTCTGTGCTTCACCTCCTGTAATCTCAAAAAGCAGAGAGATTTTCATTAACATGAAGAAAGAGGAAAGCAATGGATCAAATATTCAATTGTTGGAATACAAATACCAGCTTTTGCAATGAAGAAATAGCAATATAGTTGGAACAACAAATTTTATTCCCATTGTCTTGTCAGTTTGAGGAAGTTTAAGACGTTTTCGTACACAATGAACGTGATCAAAGCCACAGGGACATTCTTTTGAGAACCAAGTCACTCAAGAGTCAGCTAAGATAAATGACTATAAAAACAACACCATAGTTCATACCATAAGTCAAATTTCTATTTACTTGAAATTGGTGTGTCAGAAGCATGGCAGCAATTTTAGAAGATCCTCCAAGAACAGCATAATCAACTGAATTCTGCATGAAAAAAAACTCAGTAAGAGTTTTATATTTCATGCGGCGAAAACTAGAACTAATGGAGTAAGGTTCTTAAAAGGCAATGGTTTTTATGTCATCTGAATGTTGCTTGTAATTTATGATCATTGCAAGAATATACCCTAGGTGAATGGAAGAGGCTAAGATATACTCGAATATACTATTGTATGATTAGCTATATGGAGGACAAGCATCTGAAAAGGTTATACGCTATAGGCTAGATCAAATAAATATTTCCTTTAACAGCACAAGGTTACAACCAGTAGATATTATCCTTTTTGGGCTTTCCCTTTCGGACTTCCCTCAAGGTTTTAAAACGCGTCCACTAGGAAGAGGTTTCCACACTTATAAGGAATGCCTCGTTCCCCTCTCCAACCAATGTGGGATCTCACAATCCATCCCCCTTGGAAGGCCCAGCGTCCTCGTTGGCATATCGCCCGGTGTCTAGCTCTAATGCCATTTGTAATAGTCCAAGGCCACCGCTAGCAGATATATTCTCTTTGGGCTTTCCCTTTCGAGCTTCCCCTCAAGGTTTTAATAAAATGTGTCCACTAGGGAGAGTTTTCCACACCCTTAAAGAAATGATTCGTTCCCCTCTCCAAAATAGAGGTGGGATCTCGCATTTCCACTTCTCCCATAACTCAATAGAGTGGTGTTAGTAAACTCAAGCCAGAAACTTGTACCAGTAATTCCCCAGAACTTTGAGCATCCACTTTGGACCATCCAGACCTCGAGTTGGCAATAAATGTACGGAGTTCATAAACTGTAAAAGGAATGCACCATGAGAAACCTGCTGAAGCAACCAAACACATCTATGAACTAATTCCATGAAATTCTGTCAACAGAATGCCTTTTTATGACAAATGTACAAAAACTCTCCCATTCCATAAAAACCCTCGACAACATTTTTACAACCCCACAAGAAATAGGAGGAAAAAAAAGGAATAAAGGAAGAAAAGGATAAAAAAACAGATCCCAAGAGCCCATATTTGATAAAATGAACATTAGAGTATAATGATATGAATGGAAGCCACGAAAGTTTAACCAATATGCATATATGTATTGATATATAGATGGATAGATAGGAAACGTATGATGCTATTAACGGAGCCAAAATTGCAAAAAAAGGGGAGATGAGATATCCTCGCAAAACCAAAGGGTTATAAAAACTAAGTAATATAATAAGATTACTGTGGAGAAGCAAAATAATCACACTGTTGAGAGAAAACATAAACTAAATCCAAACAACTTACGAGGAAAAGGCCAGGAACAATCCCTTTATACAGAGCAGCAAAACTTTCCTCCCTCAAGATGGTTCTGAAGGCATCTGCAATTAAACACGATAGATGTGCACAGAATCAAATGCATAAGAAGTAATAGAGCAAAGCAATGAAATATCTACGAGGGGGATAACTACACTACAATTATAGCTGATGGAAGAAAGAAGAGAGGTGGCATACAACTCAGCTTCATATCTTTTTTTTTTTTTCTTTTTTTTTTTGTGATTACTCCTTCTTTCTAAACAAAACCAAGAGGAGAATTTTTAGAAAATCCTTCGGTTTAATGGGTTTGGACTTCTTGTTGTTTCCCTTATTTATTCTCTCTTTTTGATGAATTGTTTCTTTGGAAAGCTTTCATTCTTTGATAAATATAAAAAATCAAGGTAGACTAGATAAAACAACTGAAGCTTAACTTAACAACTGTCACAGTTTTCGAAGTAAAAATCATCCCATCATCATCATTATAAGCCATTAAACATTATCACAACACGGTGGGAGAGAAGGGGGAAAATATGAAATACTGAAGCTTAACTTGAATACAAATCACAAGATCTTGTAATTTACTAGGATAAGATATATCCCAGAGAGCATATTAAGATAAAAGGGCAGACCATATAGCTAGAATAAGGTTGTGCTTGATGAAGAGGATTCTGAAGCTGCATTCTTGTTTTCACAAGCCAAACTGGATTTGTGCAAAAAACAAACCTGAAGAGGCAGTAGAACCACACTTGTTAACATAATAAAAACTAAAAACTCTAATAAAATGAGGACAGAGACATTTTTCTAGCAAGTCAAAAGTGCAATAATGGAATTGTTTGACGTAAAAAGCATAAAAGGTCCAAGAAGCTATTGCAGAGCTTCATGTTGGACTCACCAAAGCTCCTGCTTCTGCTGCAAAAACAAGATGAAGCCTGGGACTCAAGTTCTTTCCATTGTCTGAATATCTTTGTTTGGCTCTGCCATAGATACCATAAAACGGGGAAAACATTTAATGGAGTTTGAAAGACTAGATGAAATGTTCAGCCAACAAAGAAAATATTAATAAATTACTCAATCGCTTGGACGGATTTCAGTTATGTACTTAAATCACAAGTAGGATAATTATATCACAAGTTCACTACAAGAGTTGCTAACTAATAGCCTTTCCCTCTTGTCTTTAGCTGAAGAGGCCTCAAGGATGGTTCAAAGTTGGTTGCCCTCCCTCTAGTACTAGAGATTTGATCTCGTTTGAGGATATTACAAAATTTATTGGGTTTTTTAATAATTCTCAAAGGGGACCGATCCCTTTCCCTTGGTACTCTCATTTGAGGATATCAAAGGTGCTTTAGAGGAGGATAGTTTGGATTTTAGTAATGATCCAGTTGGTAGAGTTAGTAGCATTGGTTCTAATTTTGAAAGGAATCTGCATGACTTTTACAAAGATTCAAGCGATGAAGGGCTTTTATATCCTTCATCAAGGGAAATAATCCTATCATTATTGCTGATCTCAACACTTCAGAAGCTCCAAAAGATTCTTCAGATATTATTGATGACCTTTGTAAATTTTTAAAGCTTGCAGCAGGTCCTTTGTCTGAGAAGGGGTTTGCTTTCAATGTTCCTCGCGGACTTGAAAGGGAGTTGGAGTAGCCTTTCTTCCTGGAGTCTGCAAGGCTTTCTCGCTGAGTTTTGTCCTATGAACGGTGGTTTAGCCGTTTAGGAGCTGGTTTGTATATGGTTCTAGCTTCACTGGCTCTTCAGTTAAGCAGCCTTGCTTTTAGAACAATTTTGTTTGTTTGTCACCTGGGCACTTCATTCCTTGATGTTTTATTTTGGCTATTGTATCCTTTGAGAATCTTTTCCTTATTTGTTTGGTTGCTGGTTCTCTTCACTCCCTTCGGGAGTATGTATCCTTTGGGAATCTTTACTTATTGGTTCGGTTGCTGGTTCTCTTCACTCCCTTTGGGAGTATGTATCCTTTGAGAATCTTTTACTCATTGGTTCGGTTGCTGATTCTCTTCACGCCCTTTGGGAGTATGTATCCTTTGAGAATCTTTTCCTTATTGGTTTGGTTGCTGGTTCTCTTCACTCCCTTCGGGAGTATGTATCCTTTGGGAATCTTTTACTTATTGGTTCGGTTGCTGGTTCTCTTCACTCCCTTTGGGTGTATGTATCCTTTGGGAATCTTTTACTTATTGGTTCGGTTGCTAGTTCTCTTCACTCCCTTCGGGAGTATGTATCCTTTGGGAATCTTTTACTTATTGGTTCGGTTGCTGGTTCTCTTCACTCCCTTTGGGAGTACATATTCTTTGGGAATCTTTTACTTATTGGTTCGGTTGCTGGTTCTCTTCACTCCCAAAGGGAGTATGTATCCTTTGGGAATCTTTTACTTATTGGTTTGGTTGCTGGTTCTCTTCACTCCCAAAGGGAGTATGTATCCTTTGGGAATCTTTTACTTATTGGTTTGGTTGCTGGTTCTCTTCACTCCCTTTGAGAGTTTGTATCCTTGAACTTTCTTTTTAAACCAAGACTTCTTTAGTTTTCAAAATTTAGAAGATTTTGACAAAAACATAGGTAGCAAAACAAAGAAACACATGAACAAAAGTAGTATTTGTATGCTTAATTTTAAAAAAAATAACAAACCAAAACAAGATATTTATCAAACATGACCTATAATTTATCCTAAGAGACAAGGCTGTGTGTTCCAACATGTACTTTATGCAAAGTGAATATTCATAAGTCAGATGTGGGACGGGTCAAATGCAACAGATGATGGGCAGTCAGAAAGCACAAAAATGGACTCAAGCATTAGCATGAGTCATTTAATTACGATATGGATAAGATTAGACACACATAAGGATACTTATACTACAATCGGATGCGGTTTATACTAAAATTGTAAAGTCATGAGAGCTTTTTTGTCTCGTGTCGATGAAGAACTGTATAAGGATCATACTAAAGGCGTTCCACAAATGTTCCTTATACATGCGGTTTATGGTTCGGATTTAGGGTCTTATACTAAGACAAATGGCAGAAGAATTTGGTCTATGCGAGGAAAAATTCATCCTGAAAATGTGAGTTGCGAGCCATATTCGAACAAAGTTTCATCTAAAAGGTTAAGCAAGCAAATTTCAAGGCACTTTCACTAAGTTTACCATTTCTTTTACAGAAGAACCAAATTAGTATAGCCCAGATCACAAAATTCGTGGGGAAATAGTAGAAAAAGCCAACAAACGATCGGAATTAGGAGTAGCAAACACTGAATCTACAAACCTCCATCCGACCAATAGTGAAGATTGCATTAACTGTATTCTTGTAAGTCGGGAGACTGGATCCTCTGCGATCACAACCTGCCATTTCGAGGGCAAAGGAGCAAAAACAAATGTTAGGGGTACAAAGACTTGAAACACCAGATTTTTTGGTCACACACGCAAGCTAACATTGAGCGGTCACATAAGTAAGCTACCTTGAAACCGGGTGCAGACGACATCTAGAGGATGCACGGCGGCGACGGCACCGGCGGTGGCATTCTCCCACTGCCACATGTCTGGCTGCGACGCGATTACAGATACTACACTTTGTGTTGTTTCCTTTCAGTTCATCGACGTTGAGAAATATCAGAAACGAATGATTCAAAGCATGAAATTTCGGCGGCGTTGCGACGGAAAAAAGCAGAGCTCGGAGCTTTACGATGGGTAATTCAGACAGATTAAAAATGAAAGTCTGCAAAAGTTCAGGAAAATGTGGATCGAAATCTCTAACATAAATTATCCATCTCTTACGATTCTTACCAATCATTAATTATTAATTATTTGTATTAACAAATCCTCAAAAATTAAACTTAAAAGTATAATTTCCACACCAAATACAAACATTTTACATGTAATTTAAAAAACCAAGTCTAAGTTACAATAACTCTTTGAAAATAGGAGGCATACCTGAAAAAGATAATTCTTATGAATACTATTTTATTTCGGATAAAATTGATTTTTATTACCATTCTTAATGGTTCAATCCTTCATTCAACCGTATCAATAATTTCCCGCTCGCACGTACTTTTTCTACTTCTCAAATGGTCGATCGAATCAGAAGTTTAGCCATGGTGATACATGGGCTTCTTCTTCTTCATCACCAATGTTTTGAGTTTTACAAAGTTGCATTAAGAGGATGGTGTCTTAGAATACAAAAATAACTCATCGTAGAGAACTCTGTTCTTGAAGGGACGGTGTTTTAAGTTATTGGGAAGCTATGAATACAAAAGGCAAGTACCAAGAAATGTCTCTCTATCATCCACCCATACAATTCCAGGTCGAGAGGCAAAAATATGGAAAGTTCTAATAAGGAAGGCTCCATATGTTTTGAAGGAACCCAAACAATCCCATGTCCTCATCCCAGGCCAAATGAATTATCAAGACTCAATGGTATTATATATCTTCAACTGCTGTTCTGACTTGAAAAGTGCCATAAAAGCTTTGTATTTTCCGCAGTATCCTGATGGTGAAAGAAACAAACGAAATTACAAAATAGTAATGCCAACTACTACTGATACCATGATTCTACCCAATGTTATTGAATTGTACTGTTGCATATTTGCAGAGGAATTTAGTAAAATTAAGTGACTTGCACAGATTATAATAAGAACGATGATGAATGAAGTAGCCATGCTAAAATCATAAGAAATAAAGCATGCAGAGTAACAGATAGAATAGGCTCTGCAGCTTGAAACTGTGTAATGCTGCTGCATGCTTCAGTGAGATTGATAAGTATGACTAATTCACAATAGGCACTCTACAGGTTCAAGGTTACAATGACTATTCAATAAGGTTTTTGAGAGGTAACATGCTATCGTGTCAGCTAGGACGCTGGTCCCCGAGGGGTGAATTGTGAGATTCCACATCGGTTGAAGAGGGGAACAAATCATTCCCTTTAAGAGTGTGGAAACCTCTCTATAGTAGACGCGTTTTAAAATCGTAAGGCCGATGGCGCTACGAAACGGGCTAAAGTGGACAATATCTACTAGCGGTGGGCTTAGGCTTAGGCTTAGGCTTAGGCTGTTACATACTATCGTGGTCTAAAGCTTTTGTGGCATTTGTGAAACTATGAAGGGCAAAAATATAGATCAACACATTGCCTCGAGGTTTTTTTTGTTAACATTACTTATACTTCAGAATATAGATTATAGAGATAAGGTTTTTGTTAACATTACTTTGTATGAGCTTATTTATCTCAACTAACAATTGTTCTGCTCCAAAGAAAAAAGATTGAAAAAATTATTGGACCATATAGGCATCATAACCATAAATCTTCATAAGAAGATGAAATGAACAAACAACAGCAAATTAAGATTTCAACAAAGAATTGCATTTTAAGGACCATCATCTTCTACCTATTATCAACTCTTGAAGTTTCTTATATATTTTTTGGTTCCTTGAGAAAACGCACATACTCAGGCTATTGTGTAGCTCCAGGTTAGGTTACACTTGCATGACTGGATAAATCTGATCACTTCCAAACTGCACACACTTCCGTACCTCAAAGTCCTAGAATTTCTCCAGCTCAGGGTCAGTTAATAAAAGCACAGCAAGTATGTCAGAAAAAACTATAGTCCAAATCGTCTCATTTCCTCGTAGATCGCACATTGGTTAGAGAGGAGAACAAATCATTTCTTATAAAGGTGTGGAAACCTCTCCCTAGCAGACACGTTTTAAAATCGTGAGGCTGCAGACAATATCTGCTAGCAGTGGCTTGGGCTGTTACAAATGGTATAAGAGCCAAGCACCGGGCGGTGTGCCAGCGAGAATGCTGGGCCCCCAAGGAGGATGGATTGTGAGATCCCACATCGGTTGGAGAGGGAAACAAAGCATTCCTTATAAGGGTGTGGAAACCTCTCCTAGCGACGCGTTTTAAAACCATGAGGCTGATGACTAACCGGCTAAAGCGAACAATATCTACTAGCGGTGGGCTTGAGCTGCACATTTTGCTTATTGCTTCATTGATTAAGAAATTGTGTTTCTTATCCAAAAAAGATAAAAAAAAGCAGACACTCGAGCCATTTGGTAGCTACAGGCTAGTTTACACAGCTGGATAATCTTCTACCCTCAACTGTATAGTTTTGCGTCCCAAATCCAATTCATAAAGGACCTCTCCTCAAGTTAGGAGAACCGCAGGCATAGTATATAAAATTCTATAGAAACTCATTATCATACTTGTAACTCTCAAGCTAGATTCGGTCCTCCGGAGTTGGGATCAAATTCTTCTGCTAAGCTACCACGGATAGGGACTAAAATTAAAGATTACCAGGTTTCGTATCCATGAATCCATACCCTGACTACAACCCCAAAACATACCCAATGGCCATGATAAACTCATTATAACGTCTTGATGAATGCTCAATTACTAAGATAGGCTAACATGGTCTATACACATGGCATACAGTTTGAAACATGTAACTCGTTCTAAAATACACTTGCAAACAGTAGGACTACATTACCTCACTCCATTGAAACTTTGGCGCCAACCTCCTTCATCTTGGCAATAATCGTATCAGCTTCCTCTTTCGTCACCCCCTTCTTTAGAAGCGTTGGCGCCTTCTCCACCAAATCCTTAGCTTCCTTCAATCCCAAATTCGTAAACATTCGCACTTCCTTAATGACCTTGATCTTCGACGCAGCATCAAAAGCTTCAAGCTTCACATCAAACGCTGTCTTCTCCGCCTTCTTCTCTTCACCGCCTTTCGCCCCAGAACCACCCTTGCCAGCGTTTTGCAAGCCGCCAAACCCCATCCCCGGCATCATCACCGCCATTACCGGCATATCCTTCACATCCAACTTTTCTCGAAGAACCTCCGTAAGGTCTGCAACCTCAAGTAGCGTGAGACCGGAGATCTCATCCACAATGGCCGTAACTCTCTCTGAAGGGGCTGGTTTTGATTCCGGTGAAGCAACAGTGTAATTCCGGTGATTCAGCAATGAAAACGATGTCAATCTTTCCAACCCTAGAAGATTTAAATTGCAAGTAGACGGAGAATCAGAGGCAGAGTTGTGAGCGAAAGTTCTGCGAACCCACGATAAATGAGAGGAAATACTTCGCAAATGTCTCATCTCTTAAATGTATGGTAAATCGTGAATGTTGTTCCGTCGGCAAGTTCAGTGAGACAATGAGCTCTGTGCGTTCATGTGGAACATAGATTGTTCGCCGTCGTTCAGATTCTGTGAAGAAGCCTAAACCCTACCGTCGAGAGCGAAGCAGATGGTAAATTCCCAGGGTGGGCTTTTAGTTGGGCTTTCGAATCAGGTAGGCCCACCATTATTGGGCCGTCTCTGCAAGGAATGGCCCATCCAATCATCACGGTACAATATGAAAATACTGATCTGCTTCGCTCTCGACGGTACAATCACCTTAGTAGTTGGATAAGATCAGCATTTTCATGAATTAAAAAAAAAGTGGATCGATGTTAAAATGGTGCCAACATTTTAACTAACATTTTCGTAATATTAAAATATTAAAATTTTTATTAAAATTAACTTATATCTTATTAATGGTATGCCAATTTAAACATAATTCATGCTTATTATACAAGGAATAAAACTATTTTATTATATATTTATAATGTATACACTAAATAAATAAATATACTTAAATGGGTAAGATTATGTGATAATATTTAAATTTGAGTTTTAGAAATTATATAAAATATTATATTATATTCTATTTTTATTTATGAAATATTATTAAATTTAGTAGAATGGGTATTAAAAATGGAAAAAAGTTATCTATTAAATTTTTTTTAATAATAAAAAATAGAGAAAAATTCTCAATTCTCACCAACCATCGTTTTTAATCTCATATCACTTGGTGGTTTGGAAGAGATTTTTTGACACATTTTTTGACACATGCTTCCTGTACAGCCTAATGAGATTTTTTCTTTCCAACAAAAGAGTATGGAATTTAGACTATTTAGACTATGGAGAGCGGTAAGAACAATGAAGACCTTCTTTTTTGTGCCTCTTTAGACATATAATTAGATAAATTAATATCTTTGAGACACATAATCGAGTTTACCGTGTTTGAATAAATAGATGAAAAAAAGTGAAGGGAAGAACTATTTACTCGAGTCGAATAAAAGAAAAATTTGAGAATGAATACGGTTAGGAAGAGCCGAGAAAGCTTACTAGATAAGGAAACAAAGTCAAGGATGTCAAAGCCTTGGTTTTGGAACCTATTGAGAAGGGTTTTGGAAAGTGCTGTTTGGAGCTGGAATGTTGTTAGAGCCACTCAAACTCGCAGTTCTCGGAGTCCTTCCTTCCCAATGGAACCTCCCAAGAGGGTCCACCCGCCTGTCAAGTTCAATATATATTACGTAAATTCCACAACAAACTGAGAATCATTTCACAACAAACTGAGAATCATTTCACCATTCAAAGCATACAGCACTTACAATGACAGTGGAATCTCTTGCAGCTAAAGCCAAGATATCAGCGCACCAAACTGTTTGTGGCCATTCTTTCTCCAATGCAGATTTGATCTCATCCCTCAAACCCTCTAAGGTTCCTATTTGGGTTTGGAATCTTTTCATTTCTAAAGCTCCTAGTTAATTCAATAGTACCTTATACGTTAAACTGTGCTTGAATTGAATTGACACGAATTGACATCTTTTATCTTAAAACTAAAAAAACTTAATTTTAGAGTTGAAACTAACTCCATAAATGCTAGGAGCTTCAACTCTCCCTTGCCAAGCCTAATGGGTAAAATGTAAAACTTCATCTCATTATTAATGCTTTTATCCATAAATGGCAACAATCCTAATACTTCTAGAAAAACTAACATTTTGTTAAAATGTCTAAGAAAAAACACTACTCACCCTCTATTAATATTCAACCCTTCAATTTATGAGAATATGGATAGTAATGTCTGATAGGTTGATAGCTTCAAAAACTAAGCTTTGCCTAAATCACTTTTGCGTCTGCCTATAGTCCTTGATCCAATGGCAAACAGCCGAATTCCTTTAGTGAACTCTCTAAAGACTGAAACAGAGAGGTTCATATTGAACCATAATTTTTCTCAGATGGTATTCGTGTCGGTCGAGAAGAGGAAGAGGATGATGGGCGATCCCAGGAGGCTTCACTGACAATTGCATCGTTGAAGCCTTCCGCTCTCGGGTAGCTATGTCCTGCACCACTCACCTAATTTCATGGATACAAATTCAAACATGTCACAAACTTACAACTGAGTCGGTAGATTATAACAAGTGATTGCTAGACCTGACAAGAAAATACAAGCCTTGAAAAGACACTGTCAGTATAAGCTAGTTTCACACCGAAGGTTACGCAATATTCTGCTAAATATACATGAACAATGAGAAGAAATAAAACTTACGAGAACTGGTTTGATAACTCTTCTGTTTTATTTAAAAAATTATGCCTACTTCCCCTTCATTTCTATGGTATGTTTCAAATATGTTTTTTTTTTACAAACACATGTTAACTCTTAGCCAAATTCCGAAAACAAAACAAGTTTTATTTTATTTTTATTTTTTAAAAAATTTTGGCTTACATTTTAAAGACGTTGAAATAAAAGGGAAATACATTGGTAAGCTAAAATTTAAAAATACTTGAAAACTAAAACTAAAGTAGCTATAAAATCGGCCCAGGGGATTCATTTCAATACAGGGAAAAAAAATCCTAAGATGAGATGATGTATATACATGATCTAGTCAGTAATAGTGAATTAAGAATTGCCAACGAACAGGACAAGATGTCACCGAAGGAAACTTTTTGGTTTCTTGAAATAATGGTTGCATTGAAAAGAAAAAGAAATAAGATAACTAAACTTTACATCAAAAAGGGGGCTGCAAACTTACAGTTTCCAAGCAGGCGGATAGTAATGTCATGCCCGGCAATGCATCAATTCCACGCTACAGACATAAGTATCGAACAATAACGGTACATTTCACAGGAAAAAAAATGTCTAACCGCAATGACATTGAAAGGTAGCTTACCTGGCCTTGCACTTGGGTCTTGTAAACAAATCCTCCACAGCAAAATAGCGACGATCCGACTATGAATCTGCTCATGCACAATTTTTTAAGGCATCAAAACCATAAAAAAAAAATATTTTAAACAGGCTATTGAAAGGTTAACGTACGACTTATTTTCTAGTTGATCAAATAGAGCAAGAGGTTGCAGCTGAACATGCCACTTAAATGAAGCCACAACAAATGGGCACATCTAGATCATTTTAATATTTTATAAGCCCCCCAAAGCATGCAGAGGTAGACCAGGAGACCAGTTACTTTGCAGAAAGTTATCCAGACTATACAGCACCCAAACTGTTTTAATACCTGAAGATCTAGATACTAAAACTTGCGTATATGCAGAAGATTAAGAAGAAAGACTTGACATACAAGCAAGAGAGTATTCCAAATGTGGCCCATCCTTGCATGTAATCTCCTTGTACGTCTTGCCTTTTTTCTGCAAAATATGAAACTCAAAGGTAGACTTAGGTTTAGCTTTCACGCCTTTAAAAAAAGAACAATCATGTTAGACACTGTTGTATTTCCTGGATGACCCTAAATTTAGTTCCTACGACAACTTCAATTTAAAGGAATGCATGGGTGGTATGTTGCATGAGAGAGAGATTCTCACCACACATTTTGGCAAGAAAAAAATTAATTGGTTCATAATCAGCCACAGGGATTGTGACGTTAACAGCATATGGAACGTCCCTGGCAATGTCACCTGAGATAATTACAGGTTTGAGACAATATGAGGATTATCATAAATAATTAATCGAGAATTCCATTGTATAAAAAAAAATTTTAAAAAAAACACCCATACATCTCCAGTCAATCATCAACATCGAGGGTGACAAAGTTGTAGGGTAGCTCCCAGTTGCCCCTGAGCCCGATACTTTCACCTCTAGTCCATTTTCTGGAAAAACCTGCAAATGTTTGATCAAATTGCATCAGCTACAAAGAATACCAATTTTCAGTTTATTATTCAACTAACTGAGAACTCAATACCTGAATAATCGGTTTCTGTACAAAAGAGGAAAGTGATGCAATTGCAGTCATATAAAGAACCAGACTAGTCTGCTCCGTGCTAAAGCTAAAGAAATAAACGTGAACTTGGATAAATAGATCTTCTATCATTATCAAATAGCAAAGACAAAATATAATGGATGGATACAAGGCGATGAACTTTTACCTGAATGCACGGTGTGGCTTCTCATAGCCTAATTGAGTCAAACCATTGTAAACCTGTGGTATTATTCAAGGTACATTCTCTTAAATAATTCAATCAAAGAACTTTTCTTTCTAAGCCAACTTGAAATGACAATAGTATCTTACAATTTCCCAAGATCGAGGGTGAAAACCAACAGTAAACCCTTTGAAAACACGTGGGCCTTGTATCTCACAAGGGATGGCAAGATCGACAATAACTCTGAGGCAGATAACAGTTATAAGTGAGTTACTTTCTCTCCGCCAAGAGAACTTCCCCTTTCAAGAAATAATATCTAAAATCCCCATGCATTGCGAAGCATCCCTAATTAACACTGATACTTTGTTTTGTTTTTATTCCATAAAAAATTCCAATCATTCAAGTTATTACAAATATTAATTAAAACACGACTGGCCTCCATGCTTCACTCATTACAGCATGATGGATTGTGCAGGATAAAGATGTTGTGTGCCTGGTTTAGAGATGTGGTTAACACTACAGAACTAACATGTAACTTAATATTATCGAGAAATTTCTCTATCAGGCTGATAGGTATCTTGCATCCAAAGAACCGCACAGGGGAGGTGGTGTGAATGCATTTTTAAAGGAGGCTGTGCTGCTTCTGTATTTTTCTGCATAAGGGTGTAAAATGAATTGTTGGATAAGAGTGGGCCCAATCAAGTTATGGAGTTGTAAGAAATGGGGAGAGAATGAGAAGGCAGCAAAGTGACGGGTACAAATTTGGATACTTCGTGGGAGACAGATTCTCTAAATCCTGTATCAGTGGACTGAGATTTCCATTTACATTTCCACATAACACAGTAGTAGCAGTGACGCTAATTGTTGTCCCGGGGAAATCAGAAAAAGAGTGAATGCTTACTAATGCCATAAGCTAGACTTCAATTGTCTATTACGAACTGCAGATGACAGATTCTTCACTTTCATGTTCTAAAATATTGTCTTCGCTTTCGTGAAAAGGAAGTATTTATCCCAGCCAACAACAAATAAGCACTTGAAAGACACAACTATGCATGGTTTTCAAGAATATTTGGCACCCATGCTTCAAAAGAAGAAGAAAGGTTCCTTCAGCTACTCATGTTCTTTCGCACTGAGTTCCATAAACTTCAATAAATAAGCCAGTTTCTTTAGTCCACTCATCATGAAAACCTTAAACCATCATTCAAGGATTGCACACACGTTTAGATTCAGTAAATTAAAAATGTAACTCTGAAAGAAATCAAGGAGTTACGTGCAAGACCTGCAACTGGACTCATGAGTGATATTGCAGATGCATCCCAGACCACCTATAATAAGATGATGAATGCGTTCATCACTAGTATCAACATATTCCAAGAGCACTAATATCAAACATGTGCATACAGTTCTCAGAAAATCAAAGAACTAAAATTTCCAAGAATTTTACCGTGCAAGATAATGAATATAGAAATGAAAGTTGCTAGTAAAATAATTTAGGTAAATATGAGTGACAGAGGGCTCATGTATAGCATGCATGCATATCTATGTATTAACATAGTTTCCAGAATTGTATTAAGTAAATATGAGTGACAGAGGTTGTCATGGATCCCAAGAAGCATATTTTCTAGGCAGCCAAAATTGTATTGACATAGTTTCCAGAAAAATTTAGGAGTTGATATACCAATGAAGGAAGATTGGGGACAAAAAGCTGACTAACCTTTACATTGTCCATTTAAACAACCTCTACACATAACATTTACCTGAAATTAGAATTCCATGGTCCATAAGAAGCCATAAACCCAAATACATAAGTTTGAAGAATTGAGAGAGAGTCAAATATAAAACTAACCTGCGCAGTCCTCCCCAATTTGTCATAACTATGCTCACAAGAAGTCAGGTCGCCATTGTAATAATCCTGAACAGATGGAAATTGGAATGATTATGATGTCAGTTCCATATCATCTGATCCAACAGGTTATAATGTCAACAAAAGCTAAGAATGAAATAGTTTTTGTTTTCTTTTTCAATCAGAAACAGAAAAATTCATTCATAAAACGGGGACTATAGACAAAGGGAGATAAGGAGTATCCCAGAGGCCCTGCAAGCATTTAAAACTCATTTAATTCTTATCATCATTATTAAGGGAAAATTGTCAAATTGTAAGTTCGGTTGGTGAGCTTTCAAGATTATGTCTATTTAGTCGATAGAAATTAAAAGAAAAAAATTCTAATAAGTTTATGAACTTTCAAGATTATTTCTATTTGATCTTTATACATTTTAACTATTAGTTTGAATTTTTTTGAAACTCCTCTTTAAGTTATCTTCGTTACTAGCGTTCTCATGCAAGAGAAAAAAAAAACTAAAAATGAACATCCATTTACATTAGAAACTAAGCTTACTTGAACAAAGTCGGCATGTCCTGAACCAGATACAAAGTAGTTGAACTTATCAAATCGACCAAAATCTACATATCCCTGGTTAACCAGGAACAGATGCACTAGAGATATGAATGAGACTGACCAAGCCGTTGAAAGCATGAATAGAAAAAGAAAATATGAATCAAATGTATTCAAGAGATAATAAAACTATAGTAGTTGTTTCAGAGCGAGAACTAGCAACAATGTAATGAAGGGCACAATTCTTTAACTACAGCAAGTATAAAAGAATGAATGAAATCAATGCAATTCTTCTCAGTCAATTTTGACAGTTCCCGGAAAATGGTTAACCCAAAATGAAATGGAAAGCAACTTCCTTCAGGCCGAAGAAAATATATACATTTTCCAGAACTCCTACTCTCTAACCCTTAACCATTTACTGATGGAACTCCAACAGTGGCGAATCTCAAGTAAAGATGGCATGTGTATGTAAATCTTTCTTCATCAATATGGCACTAAGATGTTGCTAAAATCCCTCTGACATATATCTTCAAAGTAAATCAAAGGTCATTGTAAAGTAATCTAACAGAGATGCATTACCACTTGTGATCTACTTTCCACATCTTTGCAAAACTGAACCACCAAGTCAGAACCCTATATCAAGTGATGTTTGACTCAATATTGCCTGAATTCATGTATTTATAAGGAGTTTAAAAATATAATAAAAAGTTTCATTAGTTAAGTAAAAAGAACATCACCTTCTCCTCATATTCAAATGGGTGTCCAATCCAGCTGCTCTAATTGTCAAGTTAAGTAAGCTAAAATCATAATAACACCAGAAGCAAAATTGAGGAACAGGCAAAAAGAAATGTAAAGGGAAGTTGATTTCAGATCCCATAGAGGAACAAAAACAGAAAGTTCAATATGACAGATGAAGATGCTAACATATTGACTGGATCACCAACATTAATAAATAAAACCATATCAAGAAAAATCCACTTAAAGCCACAAGAAACTTCATGGAAAAGGTTTCCTAAAATGAATCCATTACTGATCACGAACCTCTAGAAAGATTCATTTGGGATAAAGTGAAGCCAACAAACATCACAATGAAGAAAGTTATAAAATGATCAACCTAGATTTGATTGTTTTCCAAATGCAAATTGTTTTCCCATCTCCCTAATGAACTGTGCATTTGGTCATTCTTGTTACCACATCTAGGTCCTTGCAAGTAGTAATACAGACCATTCTGAGTAGGATACAAAGTCAATGATGTGACTAGAATTGTCAAAAACATAGCAACTGGAACTTGGCACTGCAATTGCATTCATTTCAACAGCCTGTAAAAGAACATCTAAACAAAGAAATTTCTGTATGAGAGAAAGTGTAATTCAACATTTGAAAAAGAGACAAAATAAGCTGAATAATGCAAGCTTACTAATTAATGCACTGAATAGTAGTAAATGTAAAGAACAAACACCAATATGATATCTTGTACTCATATTTTTATCTTTCTTTCAACGTTTGAACATATCCTGCAGGCTGCAAATAAGTTTAGTAAGCTCTTCAGTAGAAGCATCACAACTAGAAAAAGAAAGAAAAAAAAAAGTTCACGAGCCTGAATAGTGTAATCTAATACTCAAAATATTGCTGCCATAAAATCGAAGGCTTGAGTTAAAGCATTCGTCAAGTTAGTGTAGGGCAGGGAGAATATAGAATCGAATAACACTAGCATGTTCAAAATATCCAGGAGAACCATAGGAGCAAGATTCAAAAAGGCAAGATGAACAAATTGAAACAGATATCCAATTTGAGGAATAAATCGTGAAAATACTAATTAAAACTTATATTCAATACTACATTTACGAATTCGGATCGGTTCCAGCTCCATAGCGATAAAATGGAATGTGTAGCTATGTTCAAGTCCAGCTGAATTCAAGCCTCCAAACTGCTTCCGAAAATGAGAATGAAGAACACGAAAACGAAAATACCTGAAACCTTCAAGTGAATAGCTCCGTTTGGTTTCTCGGCTCGAAATACGGGATGCATCCGCGAAAACCTGCGATTACGGGAAATGATCAGGCCATTGCACCAGCAACGCGGGCATTGCCTGGTAAGAACTTTCCATTAACAAAAAATGGTAGAATCTTACCTAAAATAAAATAATAAACTATACAAACACGCGGGCATTTCTTTATGAGACTATTTTATATTAATTCAGATTCATCTCAATAACTGTAATAAATTATATTTTAATTTTGTTTTCTTTTTACATCTACGCCAAGTAATAAAAATATATTTTTAATTTTTATAGATTCTAATTCAAATAATTATTAAATGTAATTTCGTCATCAATCAAGCTCTCGGGCGCTGGGCCCAAGTAAAAAGGCTATAATTGGGCCGGGCCAAGAGACTCAAAATCTGCATTGGGCCCACGGCCCAATGTATCCCACGAGGAGCTCAAATTCGACTTTTCCTAACCCAATTCAAAAGAGAAGAAGAAAATAAAAAAATAAAAAATAAATAAAAGAACATGACCTTAGTTTGGGCCCAGGTAAAGAGACTAATATTGGGCCGAGAGACCCAAATTCTACATTGGGCCCGCGGCCCAATGTATTCCATGAGGAGCCCAAATTCGACTTTTCCTAACCCTACTCAAAAGAGGAGAAAATTTCAACAAAAAGGAAAGACTTCGTGATCCCCTTCTGACCTTAGTTTGGGCCCAAGTAAAGAGGCTACTATCGGGTCAAGAGATTCAAAGTCTGAATTGGGCCCACGGCCCAATGTATCCCATTACGAGCCCAAATTCGACTTTTCCTAGCTCTATTCAAAAGAGAAGAAGAAAATTTAAAAAAAAAAAAAGAAAAAGAAAAAGAAAACATGACCTTAGTTTGGGCCCAAGTAAAGAGACAATTATTGGGCCAAGAAACCTACAAAGGGCCCATTAGGAGCCCAAGTTTGACTTTTCTAACCCAATTCCAATTCAAAAAAGGAAAAAAAAAAAAAGAAAAAAGTGTGGCTGCTGGGATTCGAGCCCAGGTCTCCACGGCCACAACGTGGAATTCTCACCACTAAACTACAGCCACTTTGTTGTCCCAAAAGTCCGCACAAAATTATTAAAGCAAAGAAAAGTTCTGAGAGTTCGAGAAGGAGAGACAAAGAGGCATGAAAATGCGGCTACTTTTGTGGGGTTTTGTGGAAAACAAGTTTAAAAAGGGGCCGATGTCCTTTTAAGAATATGGAGATTGGATGCCCTTGTTTTCAGGGCGTTGGGGTCTGCAACCCACAGAACCCACGGCTTCTGGGTCCATCCATATTCCACACACGCACACACACACACCCTCCCTGTGGCACACATTTTGATACCAAAAACAAATGGTTTATGAGTCTCCGGCCAAGGGAGAGAGAGAGAGAGAGAGAGAGGTCCCAGGCGGGCGGTGAAGAAAATATAAGAAAATAAAAGAAAAAGAAAAAGGTGGGTAACGTGGATTCCAATTGGGACTCCTTTTCCTTTTTGTACTTAAATAAAAGAGACATGGAATTTACAGAAAGCATCTTGGAATCCCAATGTTATTGCGTTTCCAATTATTGTTAACACTTTTTTGAAGCCCGCATTATACCTTTTCTTTTTCTTTTCCTTTCTTTATAATTTTACTTTAAACTGAGACGTAGTGGGATCTGACCCCATTTCCCTCTCTTTCCCCCAATTTAATATTTCAGTTGACTTTCCTCCTCATTTTTTAAAACCACTTTCCTCTTATATTTAACCATACAACATCGATAGCGTTTTTCATATACTAACATATAACGAGGGAATAGCAATAGAGGAGACGTAAGGAAGCGGGGTCTATGACAAAAATCACCCATCATTCTTCTTTCACTTTTTGATGAGTTGGGAGTCAGACTGTGTTATAATTTGTATCCCACTCACTCCATGTTTATACGGGATGTAACAGACATAAAATAGGTATCATTTGATTCAAGAGGTAAAACGTTTCATAAACGTTGCTCTTTGTTAATGTCAAGATGAATAAACGAGCTGCATAATTGTGAATAGTAAGACATGTTTTACGAGATTAAAAAAATTAGATTTAAAAGTGCTTATAGTCGTGACATAGACAACCTTTGTTTGATATTGACATGTAAAAGAATTAACTTGAACACTTAATCCAGTGATTATGTTAATCAGCTAAAGAGCTATCCAGGCATGCTTCTACTGTAACCCAATAACTTCACAGTTTTGACTGTGACAAGAAAAAGCCAAAAGTAGATTTAAAAGAAAAGTATTGCTTGTAATCTGAAGGACCCAGTAATCAAAATCCAATTTTTATTAAGGAATGAAACCCTATATTGCTTTATGACATCATATGGAAACCAGCCAAGATAGAGGGTAGGTAGGGTTTTTGGAGAAAGCTGCTTTTGATCTCCATCTCGATGCGTCAACGTCGGTATACTTTTACTCCTAACTCTATAAGGCTTCGAGATGGAGCTTAACCCAAGTTTCGATTAAAAACGACGATGATCTACGTTTCATTGAAACGACACACGATTCTAGAGATAATTTCATTCAAAATCGTTATGGAGGATATAGTGTTAGGATGGCACAACGGGCACACTCAATTTAGATGAACACGTTTAAAAGGTCTTGATAGGTATCAGAGAGAGAGAGAAAGAGAGAGAGTAAAGGCAACTTATTAATAAACAAGTCATCTCATTAGAACCCATTTAGGTTTTGTTCTTACAAGAACACAAGAACACAAACCTCTCATCATCTCCTCAAATCATTCACCATATTTCTTCCAAATCCTTTCCATGGAGTCAGCAAATCTCCAAGAACTATTCAGTGGATACTCATCCTTGGTACCAGCTCCAAGACCACCTCTTCTTACTCATGAATGCATCCCCAACACCATCTTGTAAGCTCCAACAATTCTTCATTCATTATTCATGCATTCATTTCTCTCCTTTTTTTTTTTCATACACATGAACATGCAGGGATGGAAATTCCTACAACAACAACAACCCTTATTTAATGGATCAAACCTTACCATGTTCAAGAGAGAATGAGAATCCATGGTTCAATTTCTCATCAAATTACCAACAACAACAACAAGAACAACCCAACGAACACCACCTTTCAAATCTCTATTCTTGTGTTCAATCTCCTACAAGCTATGGAGGTTTCCAAGGGCTATCAACTGGATCCAATACCAATTATTACAGCAATGTTTTTTCGAGTAGTACAAGGAACAGCACTTCTACTACTTCAACGTTGGATTTGTTGTCTTCTTCATCATTACAAGCTGCTGATCCGCATCTGGGGTTGCTCTCAAGTGGGTTTAACAAAAAGAGAGCCTTATTTGGGTATGTGCAAGATTCAATACATAATAACAGCTCCAACAGAGTAAAGAGACCACTTAACAGCTCGTCATTGGCTAAAAAGTCCAATGCTCATGAATCAAAGAGATCCTGCCCACCATTGAAGGTATTGGTTCCAACCCACTTCAAGAACTGACCAAACTCTTTGTGTGGATGATTAAATTTTGAAATATGAACTGCAGGTGAGAAAAGAGAAACTGGGCGACAGGATTTCAGCACTTCAAAGGCTGGTTGCACCTTTTGGTAAGGTATATGCATAGATATATATATATAAACACTTTCCTTTATGAGATTCAGAACCCACTTAGGTCTGTTTGATGTGCTTAAAAAACTAACCCCACTTACCCATACTTGGTTCTTGGTTCTTGATTTGAGTTTCTTACCATAAATTTAACAATCTTTTTCAGACTGATACTTCCTCTGTTCTAACCGAAGCAATTGGCTACATTCAGTTTCTTCATGACCAAGTTGAGGTGAGTTTATTCTCTATTGATTCATATGATGAACAATAATATTTACATTTTCTGATGTAATTTTAATTGGGCTTTCATTGTAGACTTTAAGCATGCCATATTTGGGGTCGTCTCAGAGCAAACCCTACCAGAAACTGCAGCCTGTAAGTTGATATACGCATATGATATTATGTTTATGTGTTTATATATTTACGGGTTGTTTGGAAGAGAAGTCTTACGTTGGCTAATTAAAGGGATGATTATGAGTTTATAAGTAATACGAGGTTTTTTTTAGAGAAAGCAAAAGCAAAATCACTAGAGCTTATGCTTAAATTACACAATATCGTTCGGAAAAGAATGAAACATTCTTTACAAAGATGTAGAAACCGCTCTCTAGTAAACGCGTTTTAAAAACCTTGAAGGGAAGCTCGAAAGAGAAAACCCAAGGAGGACAATATTTGCTCATAGTAGGCTTAAACTATTACAAATTATATCAGAGTCAGACACGAGAGGATGTGCCAGCAAGGAGGCTGAGCCTCGAAGATGGGTGGATTGGGGGTCTAGTCCAACATCGATTAGAAAAAGGAACGAGTGTCAGCGAGAACACTGGACACTGAAAGAGTGAATTGTGAAATCTCACATTAGTTGGATAGTGCGTGTTTTAACATTACCCATCAACTTTTATGGTTGGGATTAGAAGTTTAATAATAAAAAATTATTTGACCTGTTTGTTGCTGACATGGCACCTACATTTAGATATATATATATTTTTTATTTGACCTAATTTTTCAGATAATTTGGTTCAGAATTATCTGAAAAGTAATATTCTTTTCATTTGGTGGTTTCTGGGTAAAGCACGTTACATGATATTATTGCTCTTAGGAAAAAAACAATATATTATTTACATGTAAAAGAATAGTAAATAGGATCTATGGAAAGAAGCACTAAGCCATAGATTTATCAAAAAAATTGCAGGGTTCAACCCAGGAAGATGGAGCAAAACCAAGGCCAGATCTTAGGAGCAGAGGGCTATGCCTTATGCCTCTTTCTTGGGCCTCATTCATTCATGGCTATGATTAAGAAAGAGCCTACACTGCAACAGATTCGCAAAATATTTCATCAAAAATAGAGAGCTCAGCCAAAAAACAAAGCTAATTCAGATCACAAACAGACGTATTCTTAATGGTTTCTTCTTGGTTGTGCTTCTTGTATAGCTGTTCCAGTTTCAGTTGAAAAAGAAGAATGTCAATAATGTTGTTTGGTGGAGTGAGATCCACAAATAAGCTTTTGGTTGTATTTTCCAATTTTCAAATCATTTTGATTTGTACAACGTACGTGTTTCAATTTCATTTCTTGCAGAAACTTTATTAATTTACATCACCCATCACATTTATAAGGATAATGGGATTTCTTCTTGTTACCTAGGACTTAATTTTACATTATAAGTAAATAATGTGTACATAAATTAAAATGACTTCACCAGATCTCTGATTCTAACACACAGTGCAGAGATGGATGTTCAAGGCGATCGCCCCACGCCTCATGGCTGATCATTTTCATCCCATCACCAGGGGAACGATAACTGCAATACATACAGTCAATCCCAGCCAAATTCAAGCAAGTCAGTTCACTAAGATTCTAGTGCTCATGCCTAAAAACAATACGATCTTGGCTTATGATATGGTTAGTCAAAGTAGATTATTACCAGTTTCTTCTTTTTCTTCCTCTTCTCAATATAAGCAAAAATCTCTTCTTGTCTAGCTAGTGTTTCCTCCAGAACCTATATGCAAAAACTACTGATCAGAACTACTACTCAAACAGCTTATAAAAGACCACTGATCACTGAGCAATAGAGGTACCTTTTTGGTTACGAGAAGATCCTGTTCGAGGGCTTCAACACGGCTTGTTACAGCATTGAGTAGTTCCTCTTTCTCGCGAGGCAGGTCAGCAGGTTTAGAGCACAAGTTATTGACTCTCTCTTCCAATTTAGCCATGCGTTTTACGGTTGACATGTAATCAGGCAAGGGTTCAAATAAAGGTGGCTGACCCTTGAGCATGTTAGAGTCGTCGACATAGTAAAATGGTTCGGAGTATATGGAGGCATTGGTCAGTTTGTTAGGCATGGTGCGAGCCAACCTCACCGTAGCAGAAATTCCCACGATGAAGGCCAAAACACTAGCCAAAATCTTTGATTTAAGACCCCCAGGGACCTCGCCTGAACCAGCCATATCAAAATCCATTGCTGCCAGCGCGCGCACACACATACCAAAAGAAAAAACGACCAAATTAACTTAGTAGAAATAGAGATACGAACCAACAAAATATTGCCAATATTTCCATCCCTTTTGGGAGAAAAAGAAGTTTTTATCGTTCTACAGTATAAAGATGAAATTGCATAACTAAAAAGAATAAATTAAAAAAGAGCTATCAGAAAAAGATAATATACCGTTGGATGAGGCTGGCATGCTCTTTTTTGACACATTTTTCCATGCAAAATCCACAGTTTTATCAACCACGGGGACACAATCCTCGTTGTATGCCACACGAATATTCTTGGTAATTGAAACCTATCATGTTTTTTTCTTGTATCAGCTAGACTTCAGAAATATAATTAGCGCTATTTCATTAGAGGTAAGAAATTGATCCAACACTTCCCGAAATATAGAAAACAGTTTGCATATATGTATACACAGATCCACAGTTCTGCAAATTTATGCTAGCTAAGAATCCCAAAACGAGCCATCTCTAGAGAACAAATTCTACTAGCAAAGGCACAGGCTGAAACTGGAAATTACTACTCCAGTTTAAAATCTTCTGTGACATGCAAAAATCTACTCAACGCATAGGAACAGATGCTAAAACGAGGTTTTATAGAGTTAATGTGAGATCTCACGTCGATTTGAGAGGGAAACGAAACATTCCTTATAAAGTGTAGAAACATGTCCCTAGTAGACACATTCTAAAACCATGAGGCCGATGGTGATACATAATGAGTCGAAGCGGACAATATTCGCTAGCGGTGAGCTTGGGCTATTACAAATGATATCAGAGCCAGACACCAGACGTTGTGCTAGCGAGGACGTTGGGTCCCCAAGAGAGGGTGGATTGTGAGATCCCACGTCGGTTGGAGACGGAAATGAAGCATTCCTTATTAGGATGTAGAAACCTCTCCTTAGTAGTGCGTTCTAAAACCGTGAGGCTGACGGCGATATGTAACGGGTCGAAGTGGACAATATTTGCTAGCGGTGGGCTTAGGCTATTACAATTAATGGTTGCTTGTAATTCTAAAAGACATTGGATTCTTACTGCTTAGACTGAGAACCATTAATATTGAACTCATCGATGTGAAGCAAATTAAATTTCAGCTAACAAATCTTGAATTCTTGCTCACTTACCTCATGGAGAGGAGACAGGAGTGGACGCTGAACGTGATTAAAAGGATGTTTGGAGGAGATGGAGCAAACATCCTTAAAATCAGGAAATGCTTCCTGTTGCACCAGTCGATTAAGCATAACAAATGCAAAAAAATTTATCAATCGGAAAGAACCAAAATGCTAGCTCATAATATTAAAAGAGATCATATGAATAGAATAAAAAATGGAAACTCAAACAAGAAACCAGAAGGACGCAGGCTAAGCTCAAGAAAAGAAAAAAAACCTCGTTGTCCCTAGATATCACTGAACATTTATGGGTTCCATTGCTGACCATCTGCGAGTTCATCAATTATTTAAAACAGCCAAGTTATTGTAAAAGTCAGGTGAAGTTGTAACCAAAGATGGAAAGTAACACAATTGGAGATAAAAATTGGGACCTTCAATATATTTGGGTCCTTCCATGGACCTTTATCAGAACGCATGCACCCTCCTTGATCAGCACAGGTACAGGTGCCTCCAAGAAACTCTGGCAATTCACTGGTGCAACATGACACCACAACAGGAGGGCAAAACTTTGCATGAACATTTCCAAATTTATACGATACGTGAAAGTTTACTGTCTCTTCAGTAACATACCTGGAATCAATAATTTCCAGCAACTTGCTTTGGTATTTATTTCCAAGAACCTGGCAAGTTTACTAATTAATTACATCTGCTACAATTTACTATGGCAAAGATGAGATCAGAGAAGCATATTTACATGGATCTTTGCAGTGGTTTTAGGATCTAGAAAAGATTTTACAGTGTTCCACAGCATTCTAAATCCGGAACCAGCATTAATGATGAACATACGATTTAAGGTCTGCATTCACATTTGACCACTTTTGGGGTTCAGTATAGGACGTAGTATAGAGTAAAATGAACATTCCATAGAACTGAAAACCAAATATTCCACAGTACCTCCGGATAGTTCTCGCCATCAATTTTCTGAAGGCGGGAGATGAGTTCCCGAGCAATCTTATTGAAGCTTTTAAGTCCCTGTCAAATCAGTTCTATTTTGAAAGCTGCACCGTGAAATTGGAAAAGGGAAAGGAAAAAAAAAAAAAAAATTTGAAACACAAAGGACACAAATTTTTTAGATCAGCTAGTTCTCCAAGTCAGTGCACATCAATATCATATACCACGACGATAAATCTCTATGATTCTTGCATAAAACATTTGTCTGCAACTAATTATTCCCCATTAATAAATATTACTATTGACATACTTACCACTCCCTGAACGTCCAAGATTGTTGTACTTTGATCAATGTGCCTCTTGGAAGCTATTGAACAGGCAGGAAACTTTACCGCGAATGTCCTCTCAAACTCTCGTACATGGTATTTCAGATAGCGTTCAATATCAGTGACTTGCATCAACTTGGTGGGATCCACCATGCCCAATTTCTCAATATATACTGGCCTTCCTTCCTTATCTACACCATGATTCCCTTGAGGATAATAATCTAAGACTTGATCAAGCTCCTCGAATACAAAATCCTTAAGAGTGGGGGAAAAAGAAGAAATGTCAGTTAGTTCGATTGGGGAGTTCAAAATTTGGGACTTGGTTTACAGGGGAAAGATACAGAGAATTTGTAGAACCTAAGCAAATATTTCTACATCCAATACCTCCATTATGGTGTCAGCACCAAATTCTTTACGCCATTGGAGCATGTCAGTCCACATTTGCTTTGTTTTCTCAATATCAAACTTCCTGGCCTTCAAGAATCTATGTCCAATGAAATGTTGTAAGACTATAACATAAAAACTGAAAAGAAATTTCTTTAAAAAAATCATATACTTGTTCAATAGTGGTGCTTGCCCTATACTGTGGAAGATTAATCTTGAAAATTGGGACAGATCCCAATCAAGAGAATATGTAGTTGTAAGAGAATGAAGAAAGGGGAGTTAAGGGCTTCCCTCTGTTACAAGAATTATATTAGGATCATAAATTATGGGCTCTAATACCATGTTAGGAACCATAGCTCTCCACAATGGTATGATGTCGTCCACTTTGAGCATAAACTCTCGTGGCTTTGCTTTGGGCTTTCCTATGGAGATGTATTCCCTACTTATAAATTCATGATCAACCTCTAAATTAGCCAATATGGACTCCCTCCCAACAATTCTCACTGGTCCATGGACCAGTGATAAAACATGGAGTTATAGAAGGATAAGAGAAAAGAAAACCTGAGCATCATGTGATAGTCATCATGCTTGCAAGGTAGTAACTCCTCCAAAATCAATGCTTGGCGAAAGGAATCGACAGCCCGCAGCTCCTCTGTGTCATGCACATCTTCAATTCTCATAGATGTGACTCTACTACTTCTCCTACCCCTTCGTGTCATAGAATGCCTGAACATGGAGGAGGCAAGGGCTGCCTTCTGCTTGAAGGACCCAATGGATGTATTCCTCTCATCCTCAGAGCTCTCAAGATCAGACCCTTCAACAAGTACAAATTAAAATAACTTGTCAAACTTCAGGTAAATAAAGGAACGATTGATTATATTAGTTATCCATGTTTGAATTTGTGTTCAGCTCCAACAATCTCTTGCCGCAAACATCTTACACTATTGAGTCTATGTGACTGTCATTCAATTTAACCATTTTCATTCGATTACTTGAACACATTTGAACATTCTTGCAAAACCGAAAGATCCATAAACGAAACAAGGGAAGGATTCGTAATCGAAGAAACAATAATGAAAAACAAACGAGGAGAGAATATCAGAAAAAGGGAAAGATCCAACAATGGAAGAACGAATGCAACAGAATGGATTACAAACATACCTGGTTTGGAAAATATCGGTCCGGACATGATGGCGTGTTTTTGGGTTTGTTAATTGAAACAGGTTACGCATTAAAGAGATGAATCAAGCACTCATATTGCGATTCTTCTCCTAATGCCCGGCCTGGAAAAAGACGATCATTAAAAGAAAATCCCCAATAAATACAGATACCTTCAAAACCCCAAAAAATAAGTCAATAAAAAGAAAACCCCACTCAAAATTTCCCAATCTTCAACCTAATCGGCCAAAACTCTAAACGCAAATGCCAGACATTAATCACAATAAACTAAAATGCCTATCAAAACACATTCACGTAATAGGCAAACGAGCTCCCTCAGGTGGGCAAACCTACAAAGATCGAACGCAAGCAAGAGAAAAAGAAAAGAACAGAGAAATTACAAGAAGGTGAAACGTGAGGGGCAGGAAATCGAAGTAGGCAGCGAGGGGCGATTATATTGAGGGGAAAAAAACGAGAGAGGTTGTAAGAAAAAGGTGGAGAGACAAGAAGGTTACACGATTACAGAGCATAAGAAAAGGAGGATTAGAAGAGAGAGAGAGAGAGAGAGAAAGATGGTTAAGTTGTTGATTGAAAAGATTCGGTGTTTGGTGGTCGATCCATTCAGCTACGGATGGATATCCATCGAAATGTTACCGCCTCCAATTCTCAGAGATTTCTGATTCCGGCGAAGCGAAACCCGCGAAACCCCACGCCTCAACTATACTTCATTACCGTCTATACCCAACTACCCTAACGTCTCCCTTCTTGTTTCCCGCTAAATGAATCTCCTGCGTGCACCTCTATTTTTATTCCTTACGTTCGCTTTCTCTTTCCGCCACGTGGCTTCTTGATGCAATTTAAATACTTTAAGATAGGTGTTTGAAATTTTAATTTTATTTATAGATATAAATACTTTAAAAGATAAATTCTTTCAAATACATTCTTTTGAAATTAAATTTTATTATATAACTTTTGTAATTAAATTCCATTGAATGGTTAGTTAAATATTTATTTATTGCTGACGTTCTCATATATATATATATATTTGTCATAATGTTTTTAATTTTTTAGTTGAATTAAGTCTCCAAAAATAAAAAATAAAAGTTATAAATGAAATTGTTTTTTAGTCTCTTTTATTCCGTATTTTTCCACCTTTCATCTTACATTTATAATCGTATCGGACAACGAAATTATAATTCTATGACATTTGTCATCGAATTGCTTGCTTCAGTTCTCGTGTGGGACCCTTAATTGAGGGTTGAATCTACTGATTGATCGATTGCCTTATTTTTATATTGAAGGATCCAACCAACTCGAGTAGGTTTCATTCTTGGTCAGCTTTCATCGGTTCTTACTTGGGCTTACAAAAATAAGGCCCACACGAGTAAACATTGTTTCCATCATGTGTGAAAAATGAGTTTTAAGAGAGAGAAAAAAAAACTAAATTATAATAAACATTGCTCAATTAGTAGAATTAAAATTAAACTAATTAAACAAATATCATACTATATGGTCCTGTCCGTACAATATACCAATCTATATAAAAATTAAATAAAAATAAACTCTCGGAATTATTCTTAAATTATTATTATTTTTCTCCGATGTTCTAACATCCTTCAAAATTCTCTGTTAAATTATTATTTTCTTCGACGACGACCACCGACGGCCTCCATTTCCATTTCCAATTCCAAGTCTTCTTCCGTACCTTCTAAGTCCGCCGCCGCCTTTTCTTCTCTTCACTGTTCTTCCACTATCTCATTACCTTCTTCCTCCGCCGCGTTATTTCCATCATTCTGTTCCTCTCTCTTTCGCTTCACAAACTTGGCTAAACCTTCCATCACGATGTCAATGTCGTCGTCCTTCATCAGTTCTTCCGCAACCTCCGCCGGAGTCACATTGGCGTGCTCGACCAGCGCTTCGATTTCTTCGTACAGCGGGTGATGAATAGCTCCGCCGCCGAGGTAATTGGTGGTTAAAGCCTCGAACGCCTTTGAGGAGCAGTAGCTCAAGTGGATATGGACGTCCATTCGACCAGGTCGCAACAGCGCTGGATCTAATCGGTCCTTGTGATTCGTCGTGAGAACGATGATCCTCTCATCGCCGCAGCTCGACCACAATCCATCCATAAAATTAAGCATACCAGACAGCGTCAACTGCAATTCATCACACAAATTTCAATTTCGATTATTCAGACTAATTCGGGAGGGGAAAAATGGGGGAAACCCTACCTTGCTTCTGTAATCGTCGTTATTTTCGCTTTCGTCGTCGCTATTGGCCCGATTCTGCAAATTAACGCTGCAATCGATATCCTCAATCACCAAAATCGAGCGATTTGAAGTGGAGAGTAACGATCTTCTCAGCTCGCTATTGCTGCAGATATCTGTGAGATCTAAATCGTAGATATCAAACTTGAGGTAATTAGCCATGGCGGCGATTAAGCTCGATTTCCCCGTACCAGGTGGACCGTACAACAAGTAGCCTCTCTTCCAAGCCTTTCCAACCTTGCGATAAAATTCCTTCCGCTTCAAGAATCGATCCAAATCATCGATTATCATCTTCTTCAAATCAGGATCCATCGCCAGAGTATCGAACGTCGCCGGATGCTCCAGACCGATGGATCCCCAATTCCCTCGACATCTCTCATCACCAAAATCGTCACTGTACGATAAATTTTGACTACAGAGTTTGGAAACATTCTCCATTTCTGTAATCTCCTTGGCTCTTCGTAAGATGTAAGGCAAATAGAAATCCACTACTTTATCCATGAATTTCTTATCGAAAACAAGCTCGTAATGGCGTTTCTCCTTGACAAACTCATTACCTTCCTTCTTTTTCTCGGCGACGAAGCGCCATTTGAGATGAATGTCTTCGAATTGATCTACAATTTCTTGATCCTTTTCCATGGAGAGGGAAACTCTCTGCTGCCTGGGAGTTTTGGAGACCTTGAGACGGTCCATTGAGGGGCTGATTTTGGTACGAAGGTAGATCTCGGCAGCTTCGAATACCTGGTTTTTGTTGTAGTTCGTCTTTTTCTCGATGACAAGGGTGGTCTGAGGGGAGGATTTCGGGGGGAAAAAGTAGGTGAAAATGGAGGAGATGAAGGAGATGAGTTGGGGAGGAAGAAGGTCGTTGGTTATGGAACGGATCATCATCATGGAAGTGGCGAAGGAGGCATACGCCGCGAACAGGGAAGAAGCGGACGGAGGCATTTCCTTGAAATTCAACATCGTTAAGGCTAATTAAGCGTCGGAGTTCAGTAGGGTGAAGAAGGGATGCCGATCAACGCCAGACTTTATAGCTCTGCCTTCCACTCTGCAAGCTTGTGCTCCAAGGTTGGGGATGTTGCAAGGAACCTCCCTATTGTAATATTATGCTTTTTTGAAGTCTTTTTTTTTTTTTTTTCTTTCATACTTTAAATTAATAATATGTTTTTACTTATTATAGTATTAAAAAAAATAAACGACCTTGTAAACTCTATCAACCCAACCTAAATATAATTTGAATTGAGTTATGAATTTAGACATATTTAAATAAATAAAAATTTTATAGATTGGGTTAGTTTGGTTGGTTCACGTATTCCTCTTTAAACTGGAGTAAAAGTACACGGAACTAAATTTATTCTTAATTTTTTTAAAAAATAATTTTTTATTTTCGAGATAATTATATATATTTATTTTTATTTAACTTCATAATTTTTTTTATTTATTCGGGAAGAGCTCCATCAAATAATTTGAACTAGGAGATAATTTTTTATAATATATATTTGAAGTGAGTGGAATATGTTTGAAAATAAATTAATAAATATTATACAAACTATATTTTTATTAAAAACAAAAATTTGAATACCCATTTTATTTAGTTAATTATTTAATAAAAGTTATTTTGTTTGAAAATTTTGACCCGTTTAAAAAAATATTTCAGTCTAACTTAAAACATTGAAGAACGATGTTGTTATTAATCCTCGAATCAATATCCCAACTCCTTATTAGTATTAAATATTTTTATCTTTAGTACTTTAAATAACTGGTTAGTTTTTTTTTTATAAATTAAAAATTTATGTGTATTTTAATTTTAAAATAGGTAGAAATGAGAATTTAGATCTCCAAATTCATATTAAAATTATAATTTTTTATTTATTGGTTCACGTGGTAAAAATGACCTAATCAATTTTTAAAATTCAAAATTGAAAGTTTTTTTTTTTATATATAATAATAAAAATAACTAGAAAAAAAAAAATTCTAAACATGTAAAATTCAACTTTAAACAGTCCATTATGGAATAAAATAGCTCATTGAGACTAATGGTTTTGTTCTGTTTAATTTATGAAAATAAAAATAAAAATATCTCATTTTTAAATAGAATGATTAAACAAAAGAGTGGAGCAATTTGAATGCTAAAGTTTTCAACTTGGTAAAAAATAAGAGGCCGATACAAACCTTCTTCCTCCTTACCCTCTCCTCTTTTCCTCTCTACAGTGGTCGAATAATGTTGGAGTTTGTGAAAATTCCCTATTTATAATTACAATTTAATACTCATTTTTATATTAAAAAATTCATTCTTAAAGACGAGGTAAGAAATGGAAAAGACAATGAACATGTCTCCTACTGGTAGACTATTAGGGGTTGAATCTATAGACTGATTGATTGGTTTCTTATATATTGAAGGACCCAACCAACTCGATTCGGTTCCATTCCTAGTCGACTTTCATTAATTTTTTCCTCATCCGTTTCCATGGGCTTACTTCACTTCCATTATGTGTAAAAAATAAGTTTTAAGAGAAAAAAAAAAACTAAATTATAAAAAATATTCCTCAATTTTCTATTTTATTTAAAAAATATTTATCATATTCAAAAATAAGTTTATTTAATTATTTTAAACATTATCATGTAAATTTAAAAATATTAATTATAAACTTTTTTTTAGAAGAATTAAAATTAAACTAATTAAACTAATTAAACAAAATCCTACCATATGGTCCCTGTCGTATAATATACCAATCTATATGAAAATTAAATAAAAATAAAAACTCTCTAATTTTTGTCCGTCCCTCAAAATTCTCTGTTACTTTCTTCGCCGTGATTTTTGGTAGACTCCCATTTTCTTCGACGACGGCCACCGACGACCTCCATCTCATTGCCTTCTTTCTCCGGCGCCTTATTTCCACCATTCTGTTCCTCTCTCTTTAGCTTCACGAACTTGGCTAAACCTTCCATCACGATGTCAATGTCGTCGTCCTTCATCAGCTCTTCCGCAACCTCCGCCGGAGTCACGTTGGCGTACTCGATCAGCGCTTTGATTTCTTCGTACAGCGGGTGATGAATAGCTCCGCCGCCGAGGTAATTGGTGGTTAAAGCCTCGAACGCCTTTGAGGTGCAGTAGCTCAAGTATATATGGACGTCCATTCGACCAGGTCGCAACAGCGCTGGATCCAATCGGTCCTTGTGATTCGTCGTGAGGACGATGATCCTCTCATCGCCGCAGCTCGACCACAATCCATCCATGAAATTAAGCATACCAGACAGCGTCAACTGCAATTCATCACACAAATTTCAATTTCGATTATTCAGACTAATTCGGAAGGGGAAAAATGGGGGAAACCCTACCTTGCTTCTGTAATCGTCGTTATTTTCGCTTTCGTCGTCGCTATTGGCCCGATTCTGCAAATTAACGCTGCAATCGATATCCTCAATCACCAAAATCGAGCGATTTGAAGTGGAGAGTAACGATCTTCTCAGCTCGCTATTGCTGCAGATATCTGTGAGATCTAAATCGTAGATATCAAACTTGAGGTAATTAGCCATGGCGGCGATTAAGCTCGATTTCCCCGTACCAGGTGGACCGTACAACAAGTAGCCTCTCTTCCAAGCCTTTCCAACCTTGCGATAAAATTCCTTCCGCTTCAAGAATCGATCCAAATCATCGATTATCATCTTCTTCAAATCAGGATCCATCGCCAGAGTATCGAACGTCGCCGGATGCTCCAGACCGATGGATCCCCAATTCCCTCGACATCTCTCATCACCAAAATCGTCACTGTACGATAAATTTTGACTACAGAGTTTGGAAACATTCTCCATGGCTTTAATCTCCTTGGCTCTTCGTAAGATGTAAGGCAAATAGAAATCCACTACTTTATCCATGAATTTCTTATGGAAAGAAAGCTCGTAATGGCGTTTCTCCTCGATATGCTGACGATCTTCCTTCGTTTTCTCGGCGACAAAGCGCCATTTGAGATGAATGTCTTGAAATTGATCTACAATTTCCTGATCCTTATCCATGGAGAGGGAAACTCTGTGCTGCCTGGGAGTTTTGGAGGCCGCGAGACGATCCATTGAGGGGCTGATTTTGGTACGGAGGTAGATCTCGGCAGCATCGAATACCTGGTTTTTGGCGTAGTTAGTCTTATTCTTGATGACAAGGGTGGTCTGAGGAGAGGATTTAAGGGTGAAAAAATAGTTGAAAATGGAGGAGATGAAGGAGATGAGTTTGGGAGGAAGAAGGTCGTTGGTTATGGAACGGATCATCATCATGGAAGTGGCGAAGGAGGCATACGCCGCGAACAGGGAAGCTGCGGACGGAGGCATATCCTTGAAACTGAACATGGCTAGAGCCAATTAAGCGTCGGAATCCCGTAGGGTGGCCGAGGGATGCCGATGAGCGCCACAATTTATAGCTCTACCTTCCACTCTGCAAGCTTGTGCACCAACACAACAAGCCACTTATTACTGAAACAGGCTCACGTTGGTTTATTATTTCTCAAATCCATTTCTAAATTTGTTGGTTTTAATGTCACTTATTACTAAAACATGCTCTTCTTTCTTATTAATCCTCAAATCAATGTCGAACTTTTATTGGACCTAAAATTTAAAGATTTTGTTTATCAAACTTAAAATAATAAAAATAACTAAAAAGAAAAAAAAGAATTATATTTTAAACATATTAAGTAATTTTATTTGGGTAAATTATTGAAGAAAATTGGTACAATCAATCATGATTTTGTACTCAGAGTGAAGCAATATAAATGACCAAAATTCCTTGTTGGGTAGAAAATAATTAAAAGTAATCTTTAATATGTTCGATATATATATATATATATATATATACCCCTTATTCTCTAATACCATCTTTATAAAAATACTTTATTTAAAAAATAACCTTTGTTGATTTTTTAAAACATTCATTAATACTTCTAGAATTGTTACCATCACTTTTATTTTTTTTAAATGGTTTTTATTCATAGATTAATCATAAATATTATTTTAAAACTTTCTTCTTTTTTTTTACTTTTTATCTAGGTTGTTATTAATTTTTTTTTTCATTCACCTATCCACTATTAAAAACTTAAAAAATATTGATACCCCTCAACTTAAAAAAAAATTAAAAAATTTAGAGATGAAGGTAAATAGATAATTTTCATCCTTTATGAATATTAAAAATTTTTTAATGTTTCATGTTTTTTTTTTTTTAACCGGTACTATTGATTTTTTCTTTGTTCAATTTTTAGAAAAAATTCAAAGTTGAGATTTTTATTAATTTCGAAATCCTAAAATAAAAACACTAACAAACATCAATAGTCTATAAAAGTAAAAATTCATTGAAAATGGCATAAATTTTCGACAAAAGCAACGCATATTGAGAGCATAAATGTCCAATGTCCATTTAACTCGTGGATCTAAAATTTTCATGAAGGAATATCGATTCTAGCAAGTTTGTGTAAGGAAAAAAAAATCGAAAAAAAAAAAGATGACTTTATATACATGAAATAGAAATGAAGCGAATCCGAATATAAGGATTAAGCAATGATTTTCTTCCACGAAGTTGTCTTCTTAAAACCATTCTTAGCTGTCACTGTCACTCATCTTCTTCCTGAAAAAAAAAAAAAAAAAAAAAA
>NW_019268544.1:2990728-3051176 GCF_002738365.1 Cucurbita moschata | reverse complement strand
AAAAAAAAAAAAAAAAAAAAAAAAATCGCCTCCTCTTCTGCAAATCCTGTGTCTGTAAATAATAAAACAAACAAAAACAGGCAATTCCCCAAATCACTCAACTCAGCCCCACCGAGTCAACTCGGCCTCCGCCGCCGAACCAACCCTTCCACAGTAAACAGGGCTTCCTCTGTTTCCGTCAATGGCTAATGCAATCCCCTTTCACATCAATCCACGCCCACGCCCACGCCCACGCCCACGCCCGCGCCCAATTCTTAACCTAACACCCCTTTTGTGTCTCTTTCTTTTGGGTTCTTCTTCTTCCTCTTCCTCCTCCTCCTCTTCATTCTTCTCGCTCGCCGCCGTCTCCTCCTCCTTCTTCCTCTGTTCTTCCCTCTTACATTTCAGAAACTCAACAAGGCTTTGAAGAACAACATCGGCGTCGTCGTTCTTCATCAGCGCCTCCGCAATCTCCGCCGGAGACACTTCCATTTCTCCGATTAGCTCTTCAATTTCTCTGCACAAATCATGCTTATCCGCTTCCTCGCCGAGGTAATTCGTCACCAATACCCTGAACCCATGAGGAGTACAATACGACATGTTTATATGAACATCCATTCGACCTGGTCGAAGCAGAGCTGGATCCAATCGTTCCTTATGATTCGTCGTGAAGATAATGATTCTTTCATCCCCACAACTCGACCATAATCCGTCAATGAAATTCAACATCCCCGATAAAGTAAACTGCAAATCCAAATCAAAATCAAAATCAAAAACCCATTTCAATTCTCCATTCAAATCCCAATCACAAAAAGATACAAACCTTCCCGTTGGATTGATCATAATGTTCTTCGTTCTCCCGATTCTGTATCTCCACGCTACAATCGATATCCTCAATCACCAGAATCGACCGATTCGTGGTGGATAACAAAACCCTTCTCAGATCACCATTGCTGTAAATGTAAGAGAGGTCCAAATCGTAGATATCAAACTTGAGGTAATTAGCCATGGCGGCAATTAAGCTCGATTTCCCTGTACCAGGAGGACCATACAACAAATAGCCTCTCTTCCAAGCCTTCCCCACTTTTTTGTAAAACTCCCGGCGATTAACGAACCGATCCAAATCATCGATAATGGATTGTTTCAAGTCAGGGTCCATGGCGAGCGTCTCGAACGTGGAAGGATGGTCAAGATTAATAGACCCCCAATTCCCGCTCCCGCCGTCCTCATCATACTGACATTCCTGGCTAAAGATCTTAACAACTTTATCCTCTTCTTTAATCTCCTTAGCCCTTTTCAACACATAAGGCAAATAGGACTCCACAACTCTGTCCCTAAATTTCTTGGGGAACACAAGCTCAAAATGGCGCTTCTCTTTGTTTCCCCCACCATTTTGTTCATCATGGGAACAAACAAATCGCCATTGGAGCCGAATGTTGTCGAAGTGGTCGACGATTTCTTGACCCTTATCGATGGAGAGCGTGATTTTCTTCTGGCGAGAGGTTTTGTGGGCCTTGAGAGTCTCGGTGGAGGGGCTGATTTTCGTACGGAGATAAACCTCCGCCGCTTGGAAGATCTGGTTAGGGCTAAACCCACAATTCTCTTCGATTATAATCTTGACCTGAAACGAAACAGAGCCGAAAAAATAGAAGAAAATTGAATGGAAGAAGGAGATAATCTTGGGTGGGAGTAGCTCGCTGGTTATAGAACGAACAAGCATCATAGTGGTGGCGAAGGAGGCGTAGGCGGAAAAGACGGCGGAGGCCGATTGGGGTACGGCCATTTCCTTGAAATTCAACATGATACTAGACGGCGGAGCGCGGCGGAGAAGGGATGAGGAATAGGGTAATCGGCAGCGGAGGTATTTATAAAAGAGAGTTGGCTTAGTATTCCTTGGCGATCAAGAACGGTTGCAATTACCTTAGGGTTTAAGCAATTAGTATGACGTTGAAACCACGCCCTTCACACGTCTATCTAAAAAATACCTTTGACTATAAATAATTTATTATCCCTAAATTTAAATTTACATTAATATTTCATCCAAAATCCCAATATTACACTAAATTACGACATAAATGGGTAATTCTCTATTAGCCGTTTACGACCAACCGATAGCCCTATTCGTTTATACATTCTATTTTCGTATAGATTTATACGTTTCTTAGTTTGTCGGGACCGAAAGTGGTTCGGCTAATCATTTATTCGTGTCGGTTTATACGTTACAATTGAAGTTAATGTGGTTCGGTTAATCATTTCTGTAACGACTAACCTTGTCGTGATCGTGATCGAAAGTAGTTCGGCTAATTATTATTTAGATAATGTAATTAATTTAATAAAAATTGATTCGATAGAATTAAATTGTTTATATTAATAAATAACTCAAACAAAATAAAAAAAATAAGAGTTATAAAAGGGAAAAGGGAAAGGAAAAAGTTGTTAAAACTGCCTTGATTTTTTGTGAAACAAATTTTGTCTTTTTGTGGTGATTGAAAAAGATTCCTTACCATTTAAAAGCATCCCCTCACGTTTACTGAGCGGTAATTTTTTATGAAACAAATTTTGTCCTTTTTTATTTCATCCAAAATTCCTGCCTTTTACATCCATTAAAAACCGCTACCTTTTTATTTTTCCAACAAAAAGCACTATTTCCCTATTTTTTTTTATTTATTTTGTATTTACCAACTATATTTAAAATAGGTTAAATTTGGTATACAAGGTAAAAAAAATATCATTTTATTTTACTTTTTATATTTTTAAATATCTATTTTTAACTATAGTAAATATAATTAATCAAATGTATTAGTTTAATAGTTTATTGTATTTTAATTAAATTTTAAAAATAATAACGAGATTAAATTCATATTAGTTAACTAAACCTTTGTTTTATTATGGTTATATTAAAATCTATTATCGATTTTAATGTGTTTTTTTAGAATTTAAATTTTAAATTGTAATTCGATGAAATAATTAAGCATGTTGCATTATATAAATATTTCTTTTTAAAATAATGCATTAAAGTTATTTTTTATAAAATGTTTTTCTATTTTATGTAATTGTCACTCTCAAATATTATTAATTGTGGGAAAAAAATCGATAAAATCACATCAATAATTTTAGAATTTTACGGAAACATTAATAAAAATAAGTTTTTTTTTTTTGTTAATTTAGGATGAAAATTACTAATATTTGTTTTAAAAATATTTTTGAATGGTTTAAAATATTTCAAAATAAGTCTTATTAATATTTTAATACATATTTAAAAAATACCCGTTTAATAACATTATAAAATAAATTAAAAAGTATGAAAATGATCCATGTTTGGTAGGCAGTTTTTATTATTTTTCTTGGGAAAGAGGAATAAAAAAGAATTGTAAGTTTTATAATAAATAAAAATAAGTTTATATAATTTTAATAATATTACTACTAAATATTTAACATTAAAATTTTATATAATTTATTTCTTCAATTATTAAAATTTATTACAAATTAAATTTAAAATTTTTAATATAAAATGAATAAAAATTAAATTAATACAAATATTTTAAAATCTAATTTCATAGCTAACCACAATTAATTATCTAATATTAAATAATGTAATAGTGTTGTTTAAAACACTCTATTTATATAAAATCTTAACCTATGATTTTAAGAACCCTATTTTCTATAATTTAATTTTTAAATATTATTGACACATCAAAAATTATATAATTTTTTATGACGTTATATTATTATAAGTTTTTCGACCTTTATAAAATGATTTTTTATTGAGTAAACAATAATTATTTATTGACAAAAGATTTAGGTTAAGTGAATCGATAATCGCGGTCAAAATTAAATATAAAATAAATAAGTAATTAAACTTCCACGTTTATTTAAATTTGTCTTACATTCAATTTTTCGATAATTTTAATTCGTTCATCGATTATTTATAAACAATATAAATGAAAAAATATTATTAAATTGAAATAAATGGAAACAAGACTGAATCATACTATATTTTGGATTTGAATATTTTGTAAGTATTATTAAATTAAATGGATGGCTTCATTAAAAAAATTCATATTTAAATCGTAGTAATTTGATTTTATAATAGAAATAATGAAATATAATTTTTAAAAAGACCGACAAATTAAATATTAATTTAAATAATATAAACAATAAAATAAAATATTAAATTGAGACATTGATGAGTGGGACAGTGGACTTGGTCACCAAGTTACGACTTTGGGTCGCCGACTGGATTGACTAGATCAAGTCTCCTTCTTTAACCACATCATTTTTTTTATTTAGAAAAAAAAAAAACACACATTCATTTTAATTTAAACTTTTAAATTCCAATTCCTTTAATTCGGATTACTTTGTAGATTAAATATGGAAGGTAAGAACATTTTTTTGAGATTCGAATTACTCCACAAGCAAGATCGATCATGTCTAGCTTGAATGATACTTATTGATCAAATATCTCAAGACAATAACACTTGTATGAGATTCGAATCACTTCACATGCAAGCAAGATCGATCGTTTCTACCTTCAATGATTCTACGTGCAGCTCAAAATTTTAAAGAAAGTTAGTCATTGGTAAAAAAAAAACACAAATGCTTCATTTACTACATTTTCCAAAAACAACAAATATATAATTTAAAAATAAATAAAAAATCCAAATAATTTAGATGGTAATTCACCCAAAATTTATAACCGAACTTCATTCTTTCAATGTGTCATAAATTGAAATATATTTTGATAATTTTAACGACATTTTATTCGCATATTAATTGAATTATTTTGCATATTATTGGGTATTATAAATAAATAAATAAAAATACATTAGAATTAGTTTGTTTTGTAGCGAGGGGTAAATTAGTAAAAATGCTATTGTCGTCGTCGTCACGCCGGTGAGGGATCAGAAGAAAGAGTGGTAGTCTGTGATAATGGAGAGACGGTACCATTTTCTTCTCCTTTCTTTTCCGTTTTCTTCTCTTTTTCTACGGCTTCCAGTTCAGCTTGACGGAGTTTAGCCTCGGATTCTTCATTTTCCCTCTTTTTGGCTTCAAGAAATTCAATCAATTCCGTCAATGCTCTGTCACCGTCGTCGTTCTTCAGCAGCTGCTCCGCCACCTCCGCCGGAGTCACTTTGGTACTCGAAATCCGTTCCTCAATTTCCCCAAACAATTTATGGTTCTCAATTCCAAGATAATTGGAAGCCAAAACCCTAAATCCACAAGGGCTGCAATACGACATATGAACATGAACATCCATTCTTCCCGGCCGGAGTAACGCCGGATCCAGCTTCTCTTTATGGTTCGTCGTGAATATTATAATCCTCTCATCGCCACAGCTCGACCACAACCCGTCAATGAAATTCAACAAACCCGACAACGTCACTTGTTTTCTTCTCGGCGGCGACGATGTTTCATCATCTTCTTCCGTTTCCGACATCCGATCATGAAACTGAATCGAACAATCAATATCCTCCACCACTAAAATCGAACGATTCGAAATACCCATAAGTAATTTCTTAAGACCTGAATTGGATTCCAGCGCCGTTAATTCCAAATCATAAACATCAAATTTCAGGTAATTCGCCATTGATGCGATTAAGCTCGATTTCCCTGTTCCCGGTGGTCCGTGTTAAGGATATTTAGTAATAAATTATAGTTTACCATATATATTATATTTGATATTTTATTATAAGGCAAATATCTAACATTTGCCTTATTACTATAGGTATCTTTCCATTTATTGTTATTTCCATTTATTACTATTTCCATATTCTTGTAATTTATTTGATTATAAATAAGATAACTTTCACACCATTTAGGTGTGGTGGATTAATCAAACATTCACATGGTATCAGAGCCATTTTGGTTTAGCAACCCGGATTCTTTCTTTTCAATGGCTTTTGAAATCTTCTACTGTTCTTCTCCACCACCACTGTTGGCTTTGACGCCGCAGGGGCAGTCGTCATGGCTGCCACATGCAGGGCCGATTGATTATTCTTCGGCTCCACCCTTTTGACCTCCAAATCATCCTTCACCATACTCTGTACATACAACCTCACCTTTTCCAAACATAGCCTCTTTCATTTTCTTCCCAATTTTCCCTTCATCCTTCATCCTTCATCCTTCATCCTTCACAAAAACCCTAATCTTAGGATCTTCATCAGCATTCCTTTTCGAAAATATACAGAATCTCAATAAGCCCATCGACCTTCTGCAGAGATTTACCTTTGGAATCTGGGCGCCGCACTGGCATCTTCGCCAACCAAGTTGCCGCCGCCCTTCTCGCCAAAATTGGCTCCTTCGCCCCAATGTGGCGACTCTTCTAGCTGCCCTTCTCGCCAAAATTGGCTCATTCGCCCAATGTGGCGACTCTTCCGGCTTCAACATTGTCTTTGTCCCTTGCTCTAGGTTTCCCCTGCTACTTCTTGGGGTTAGACATATTCTCACCAGAGCCAAGTCAGCATCGTCGCTAAGCGACAATCCCTCTTCATGGGTTAGACATATTCTCACCGAAGCCAAGGCAGCATCGCCGCTGAGCGGCGACCTCTCTGCAGTTTTCGATGGCCAAGAAAGTGTTTCTCTACGCCTCCTCTGAACCAGGTTGTTAACATCTTCACGAAAAGTGTTTCTCAACCTCTTTGAATTTTTCAGATTCAAGCTTCACGTTCGTTTAAATCCGACGCTTAGCTTGCGGTGGGGTGTTAAGGATATTTAGTAATAAATTATAGTTTACCATATATATTATATTTGATATTTTATTATAAGGCAAATATCTAACATTTGCCTTATTACTATAGGTATCTTTCCATTTATTGTTATTTCCATTTATTACTATTTCCATATTCTTGTAATTTATTTGATTATAAATAAGATAACTTTCACACCATTTAGGTGTGGTGGATTAATCAAACATTCACAGTCCGTACAGCAAATACCCTCTCTTCCAAGCTTTACCCACCTTTCTGTAAAACTCCTTCCTCTTCACAAACCGTTCAAGGTCATTCAGAATGAAATCCTTGATTTCAGAGTCCATTGCGAGCTTCTCGAACGTGGCCGGGTGATCGAGATTCGTCGGAATCCACATCTCCGATATGCTGCCGTATTCGACATTCGGGTAGTCGGCGGCGAAGATCTTGAGGGTTTTGAATTGCTGCTTCAATTCTTTGGCCTGGAGGAGAATATGGGGGAGATACGATTTGAGGACCATTTCTTTGTGTTTATAGTGAAAACAGAGCTGGAAGGATCGGTCGATGGTGGTGTAGGAGGAACGAGGGTTGTCGAAATCGCGCCGCCGGTTTTCTTGGCAGAGGAAGAACCAGTTGAATTGAACGCCGTTGAAGGTGTCGATTACTTCCTGGTGGCTTTCCATGGCGGTGGTGATGTTGTCTTCCTTCTCGAGCTTTGTGACTTTGAGTATTTTAGTTGAGGGAGGGATTTTGGTGGCTAAATAGATATGGGCAGCTTCGTAGATTTGGTTGGGGCTGAAACCGTCCATTTCGCCGATGACCATGGTGAGTTGGGAGGAGAATCGGCCGAAGATGCTTCGAGCTCTGTCGTATAAGTATTCACGGAGTTCGGAAGGGAATAAGTCGTCGGCGACGGAGCGAGCAAGGACGATGGTGGCGGCAAAGGAAGCGACGGTGGTGAGAATGGCCTTGGCATTTGCGAGGTTAGATACGGCGGTGGAGCCGTCGGAGGCCATGGCTGGGAAATGGAAACAGGGGAAGTTGTGAGGAAGAGAGCAGAAATGGAGTTTGTTTAAATAAGAAAGAAGGTGAAGGCTCTGGTTTTGGTCGTCCCGTCGCCGACCGGATTGACCAAACGACGTCGGAAAAGACTCGGCACTTTCTTCTTTTTTCCGTATCTTCCACGTTTCAACTCAACCATTTACATTTCTTTTTACATTTATTATCATTATCATTTTCTTAGTTTCACGTTCCACTTAAATTTATATTCACTTAAAATATTATTTTGATAATTTTAAATTAAACTATATAATATTTTTTTCTTTATGGTTATAATTTGATAGTATCACATGGTCATAAACTTTTAAAATATTAGTGCTTTTATATGTACATTTTTTTTATTGAATAAAGATGGTATATATTATTAAATTGTTGTTTTATTAAAACTGTTTTACTCTCGTCTCAAGTTGTTTTAGGTTAAATTTATTAGTATTTTTCCGAGAATCTATAATTATATTTACTTACGTAATATAATCGTGGAATATAATCCCTTTTTAGATTTATATTTACTTTTGGTCTGTTAGAAATTTAATTTCTATAATTTTAAAAATTAATGTGTACAAATTATTTATAGCTTTTTTTTATTAAATTCAGATAGTATTGACGAGATTTTATCAGAATTAAGATTATAAATTTTAAAATGCATTTTCTCGGGGTTGGATTGGTAGGTACTTAAAAAGGGGCAAATTAGGCATGCACGTGTTGATGATGGAACATGGGTTATGGATGTCATTTGCCAGCCATAGTTCAGAATTGGGCCGTTTAAGCCCATTGCTTATATATGGGCCAGAAGGCAGAAGCCCATTTGACAAATTTTCACAATGAGATGGGAATCCAAACGAGCGATAAGGTCTGGGAGAGCACACCTCATGTTTGGTGTTCCAACTTGTATGGCTATCAAATCACACACTCGGGCTGGGGCTAGTTTTAGAGTCAAATCTCCACTTAAATGCTCATTCTATAATGGAGAGTTTCCTATGTGTTCCCCCATGAGAACACAGAAGGGTTAGGCGTCTTCTAGCTCATCCTTTCCCCCATCAATTCTCTGTCTAAGTTTGTCAAAGAATTCGACGACATTGACCCAACATGCATTCATTACGACCCATATCTGTACAAAGGACTCCATGCAATTCAACCCTTCCAGATTTGACGCGTCTGTCTACAATCAATCACTTTTTCTGGTTTGTTTTTGTTTTTTTTACTCAGGCAGAAATCCTATTTTGAATATATATCAAGAACAATAAATAAAACAAGTGGTAAACATGTAACGCGGCTCTCCTAAGTACTATCTTATTATGAATTAGTAGATTACCTAAGTACTATCTTATTATGAATTAGTAGATTATTATGCGTAGTATCTCATTAGACAACCACTATGTCTATGTTCTTTCGTAAAGTATGTATCTACTTAAAAATTTATAATCATAACTTTTTTTTTTTTTACGGCTAAAAAAAAATCAAAGAAAAAAAGTTTTGGAGAATGATCTATAAAATAATTCTTCCAACATATATTGGGTCTGGACCCAGGAAATTCAAAAGTCATACAATTTCATACCTTTTGGTGTAGACCCAGGACCTGTCTAGGAAGGAACGTTGCCAAAATAACAATGTTGGTCTTCTTGCACAGAATGACTGAGGGTACAAGATGTGCAACCACATGGGTCTACATCTTTCTCCGTCTTGAGTTAGGGTCAGATTATGTAACGGTCCAGATCCACCGCCAGCAGATATTGTCCTCTTTGGGCTTTCTCTTTCGAGCTTCTCCTCAAGGTTTTAAAATGCATCTGCTAGAGGAAAGTTTCCACGCCCTTATAAATGGTGGTTCGTTCTCCTCCCCAACCAATGTGGGACATCACAGATTAAGATGTGCAACGACAAGGGACGGTTAGCACCTCAAGGAAACAGTATCTTTTATATCCTGTAAGACAGAAATAATGTGGAATTAAACAGAGCGGGTTTTCCAGCAGTCCAAGTTTGAATCTGCAATATCTAGATTAGTGCTAGATATATTATACATGTCGCATATCGAGCTCGTTAAGGACTGCGCTTCGAATCTCATCTCATTGAAATTGATTTGTACTCTTGGATAGTGCTAGTAATAGCTTGTTCGACTGGTAGCCTCTCCATGCTCGATGCACCATAAAATCCATGAACTCCATTGGTTCTCTTCAGAATGAATGCTGCTTCAGTAGGGCCCGATATAGGACCTGACAGTACCATTAGATTATTTTAATATTCAAGTAATTGTACATCTTTGCATTCTCAGAATGAATACAATCAGTATAAATATAGGAATTAACAGGAGAAAAATATTAGCCAACTATTGGCATCACTGTACCCCTGATTTCTTGAAATTAATTACGCCAAAGATGCCATAGTATTCTGCATGTATTTACCAAGTTGTCTAACACTCTGCATTTATTACCAAATGATACAAACTCTTAATACTTGGTATTGTGATCTTCTACACTGCCCTATTGTTGGTTGCTTACGTTAGGATGAGACTGAGATTCTGGCAGACTTTATGTTAGGAATTAGGATGTCTGAAGATTGCTTTTCAACGGAAAATGAAAGGAGTGCAGATCAAAACACATCCAATCTTATCAATCTCAACATAATTAGTCCAAGATTTTGATTATGAGTTAAATCTTTATGTCACAATTATTAGCAGTCCAATCAGTACTAGCAACTCTATCGTACGGTTATACCTTGGGCAATAGATCTGAGGTCTAAACTCAATAGGGTTTTCTCCAAAGATGCGACAGCCTGTCTATGCAAGACTTCTATCTACAATTGATTCAAGCCAATCACCATCAGTGTATCCTTCAATTGTTAGACGACAATTCTTGTAAACAGAAGTCCTTTGCTTCAAGATTTCTTCAAACATTAACCATCTCAGTATCTTAGTTATTGCTTGTAGATGTATTTTATGCATGAATGACCAAATTTACAGAAAATGCAGTATTTAGTCTAGTGTGGATCAAATAAATGAGTAATTACAAGTGGTAATCCCATTTACACTTCTTGATCTATATTTTTGGTTGGCTCTAAGTGTGCCTAGGGCAGTAACATTTTAGTCTAGAGGGCATAAGGTTTATTAGGTATGTTATCATTTGGACTGCATTGCCCCATAAGGTTTTTTGTATAGTTGTTCAAATATTAAAATAACGTGCAAGTTCAAGAAGAATATGCTCTGCCACCCTATTTTGTTGGGGGAAACTCTAGACCAATCTATGGTGATTGAACAACACAAATTCACATGGAAATTTAAAGCTTTTATCAGGAATGGATTGCGGAACCATTGGCTTGAAATAAGAAATGTTAGGCTGCCCGTTTCCTCTCCAACAATACTGCTACGGTTAATCACACCATGGTTTCTCTGATTTTCTACTATTTCTCTTATCTAAGATATATAAGATATTCCATTTATCATTTTAGCACTACCAATCCTCCCCCAAGATGTGGTCCTGAAAGGCTCAAATTCTAACAAAGGAGAGAGCTTTCTGCATTTATTACCAAACTGTGGTAATATTTGCATATATTACCACATAATCTTAGTATGTTCTCCAAGTGTTGAGTATTGGTGCAGGGAGCGGGATTATGGACCGTTCATACATTTCTGTGCAGTAAAGTAGTTAGCTAAATTCAAATCTACCAGTCTCTCCATTTTGATTCTTTTTGTAGTATTGTAAAAAAAAAAAAAACAAAAAAATCAGCTAATTGGTGGGCCTCTTTACATTCCAAATTCTTCTGTAACTGCAACTTCTCGATTATTATTAGTCATTAGAGGTCGAATATCATGTAGTTTGTTTTGGGAGGGAGTTATATCTACCCTGCTCCTAGGATGTTTCTCTTTTGCTGTTCTGAATATACTCTCTCTGTTTCCTATTAAAAAAAAAAATCAAATCAATCAGCAACGAAGTTTGTAGATAATACCTCCATGACAGAGAACTAAGACATTAGGATTGATCCTGTGAGCAGCATCTGCTATAGCCTGTACACGGAGTACACTTTCCTCCAGTGATAGAGCAGTTTTGGCTCCAATAGATCCAGAGGTAGTGAGCCCCATATGGGCAACTATGATGTCTGCGCCGGCTTTTGCCATTTCCGTGGCTTCATCTTGGTTAAAAGCGTATGGGGTTGTCAAGAGACCCATTTTATGTGCCATCTCAATCATCTTGACCTCCAATCTGATAAAAAAGTCCAAATATGTAATAATAAAAGTTATAAGATGATATTGAAGAAATATTTGGGAATAATATTAGGTTCCGTAACCGACAGCCTACCCATATCCCATGCCTGTTTCTTCTAGGTTTTGTCTGAAGTTACCATCAAACAATCCAACAGTAGGAAAGTTCTGCACTCCAGAGAATCCAATTGACTCCACCTGCTTTAGAAAGTAATCCATTCGACGAAATGGATCAGAAGCACATACTCCAGCAAGCACGGGAACTGTCTTCACCACCTATACACATTTATAAGATACAACTTTTATTACCAACTATTGTATTAAACATATACTCATAAAATAAGAACGCAAAACTATGAAAAACTGTAAAATATTATATGACATCTAATTATGAAAAAATGAAGGGTATATTCAGAATATATCTCTGTTTTTTGGGTCCTAAAGTATATTGAGTTAAATGTTTTGGGTCCTAAAGTACACTTCAGTGTACAGACTCCCAACATTATTGTCAAACCAAAGAGGTATAGTATTACTCACTCAGGTTATTGGGAGTCCCAAATAATCTACTGATATACCTAATGCTCCACGTTCAAGATATCCAGTTCAACAGGATATATCATGATGCTTGATCAAAGAAATTATGTATAAGTCATTTTCGGCTTCAAAGCTATTCCGACTTTATCAATAAACTGATTTCACTTCTACACATAAAAACATTACACCAATATTCATACATATGAGAATTTAGTTATACAATTTATTTTTTAATATTTAAGTAATGATTGCAAAGGGTTGATCCAAAATCTGATCAATTCCTTGAATTAATTTTGTGAATCAGCAGGTACATAGAACTTACAGGCAATACTTCATTGGCCATTTCAAGCACTATGGCATTAGCATCGGCAAAAGGCAGCAAACCTGCTAAAGAACCCCTCCCAGCCATGCGAAAGCGCCCTGAGTTGTACACTACTATCAGATCAACACCACCAGCTTCTTCAAACTTGGCAGATATGCCTGTCCCAGCACCGGCCCCTATTATGGGCACTCCTTTAACCATTTGAGCTTTCAGGTTCTCCAATATATTACGTGTTCTTCGCAAAGTTTCTGTTTAACAATTGCAAGTTTCGTGTCCACATTGACATAAATCAGATTAAGCACCTTGAAATGCTAAATGCTGAAATTGAGTGTGCTTTCTAACAGTAAAAGGTCAAGCGAATGACATCGGTAATAACCTGGTCTTTTCTCTGGTAAGTCACTAGGACTGTAGCCAATGTTTCGACCAGCAGATAAATTGGACTCAGAAAAGGAGGTTTTTTTAAGGTCTTGACTAGTTTCGGCCAAAACCATTTTTGGGCCACATGAGTCCGTATTTTTTGAGGTAATTTCCAAGAATGAGTTAACCAATACCTCAGAAAATTCAGGATCATTAATATGATAAGGATACACATTCACCTGCATCATAAAGAGCCTTAAATTTACTGTAGGGGATAATCAACAGAGACGGGGACTTGATTATTAACTTTGTGAGTACCTTCCTATCATTATTTGATTGAATAAGCTTCTGTAATTCATCAATAAGAGTAGCAGTAGCCTTAGGATCATAAAGTGGCTTCCCTGGTGCATCCAGAGCAGATATGCCCTTCTGTGGCAGGCATACACGAACCTTTGCTGATGAATTGTTCATCTTATCAGCTATAAACTTCGCAATTTTTTTGTTCTCATCCACTGTAGTTCGCATCAGAGTAACCTGAAAACTGAGCACTTTCCTTGTTGAGTATGGATGAAGAAAAACAGAAAGAACATGAAAGAAACTAGTTCCAGCGAGCATGGAAACAGCCATGAAAAACTTTTACAAGTCTGGTTATAAGATTAGCGGATGTTAGTTTACTGTCTTGAACAACAAGGAGAAAAATACTTAATTTTACATATTATAATGTTAAAAGTCAATTAAAGAAACTGCCAAAAAGAAAAAAAAGCAAAACAGAGCCAGATAGCAGAATCACCTGTTTATTATGTTCATATATATTCCTTCCATGAAAATTAGAAGGTATTGTATCTATGGATCCAAAGTTCACCATATCGAGTGCTCCTACACTTAGAACTAATGGGATTTTCTTTTCTATGATGGCATCAAAGCGGGAGCTGTCACAAGCCATAACACCTCCCATTAAATAGTCTGCGACCTCTGTTGTTGTGATGTCCAAGACTCCCTACGCAAGAAATGGTCAACAATAGAAATAAAGAAAGAAGGAAAATTGTTCGTGATCAAAGTATCTCCAACTAAGAGGGAAAAAACAGGAGGCAAGAGGGGTTTGTAAAACATCAAATGTAATCTGAGAAGGGACTACGGACTCTCATGGTTCTCTATATTCAATGATAATAATACTGAAATCCATGCCTTAATAGATTAAGAGAAATACAAGTAAACATTATTAGGTTTGAAATGATTAATAAACAACAAGATTGCTCATGATAGAACAATTCTGAGCAATGTAAGGCCAGCCTCATCCGCTATAAAATATATTTTAATAATGAGTTTTCTAATTTTATAATGCATGTGAGTTATAACTTAATCAATAGCCGACGGTCAGAGACAAGCCGATCTCTCTTGTATTCTAAACATGCAGTATGTTTCCTAGTTGACACAGATCATCTCACGCTGCTACTTCAAATAAATAATTTTCTTTATAAAAGCACCTGGATAAATCCCTCTCTGACCAGAGATTCCATTGCCTTGCCCCCTATCCCAGTAGCATGAAAAACAAGGCTCTCGTAGCCTTCTTTAAGCAATCTTTCTTTGACAGCATTAACACAAGGAGTTGTAACCCCAAACATTGTTAAACCCACTGTTGGTTTTTCATTGAACTCAGGCGAATCATTAGACTTCTCAAGTCTTCCGATCACCATTCCAGCAAATGCAGCAGTTGCATTCGAGAAAACGACCCTACTGACACTATTGATCCCGCACACATCCACTATAGACGGGAAAAGTATCAGATCGGATGTCCCGATATAAGATTCTGTTTGACCACTAGCAATAGTCGAGACGATAAGCTTAGGTATTCCAATTTGAAGAGATTTTAACGCAGAGGATATGAGAGATGTTCCTCCACTGCCTCCAAGTCCTATAGCTCCAGCAATAACTCCATCCTCCTGGACTTTACTAAGGAAACATTCGAGTGCTTTACTCATTATAGAGATTGCTTTTCCTCGGTCATCGGGAAGATGATTTCTAGTATGATCATAGCAAGAGAGAACAAAATCCCTCGACACGAAGACGAAATCATCCAAACTCTCGATCACATTCTGCTGGCTGGTAGAAACATCAACAACCGTCACTTCAACCTGTCATTTCCATAACCAAGCACAGTCAACACAAGCACAACGACAAGAATCGTAAATCAACAACAACAACAACTCTGCTCAGAGCTTTAGATAAACTGAGAATTACTACCTTCTCTCTTTTTGTTCTTTTTGTTCCCTTCTATTTCAGCTTATAGAATTACGATAAACGAGAATTCGGAGATCGAATACGCATCGTTTACCTCCGATAGTTTAGTTAATCAAAGTTGAAATCACAATCTCAACCGAATTGACGAAATCAAAACAATGCATATGACAAATTTATCACGAAAATTTTCACAATACACAACACTGAAAACAATAATTCGAGCACTCTAACCTTATAAGGAGAACCTCTAGCGAAGAAATTGAGGTTGGATCGAACTGCATCGGAAACGAAACGGAGCTCCTCCAGCTTTGTATCAGCCGTAGCGATACAGAAAACTCGGAGAGTTTTGCTTTCACCCCGTGTCGCCATTGTTAAGCTTTCTGTTCTCAGAGCTCCCTAACTTCCGATTCAGGCGATGTTAGAAGTGAAAAGCAATTAACCGCAGAAAATAGTTAATATGGACAAAAATCAAGGATAAATTTGGTATAAAATTACTGAATTATTTTCCTTTATTTAATATATTTTACGACGTGGTTGTAAAAAAGAAAACTGTGAACCATGATTAATTTTTCAAAAATATACTTTTACTTGCAGTATAATTATATATTTATTTATTTATTTATTCTCTCTAAAATAATTTTTAATTATTTCAAAGTTAATTTTTTTTAAATATATATATAAATTAAATAGTAATTCTTAATTTAAAATAAATATCTTACTTTTATTAAAAATAAAATTTGAAAAAATGACATGAATCACTCGATTAACCGAATCTAAAAAGTTTATAATTGAGTTGGGTTAATTGTATAACACGAGTTGTATTGATTGAAAAAATTTACAACCCGAACGATTTAGTCGGGTCTAAAAGTATCTTAACCCAATCTAACCCACGAACACTCCTAGATCAAATATCCATCCCATACTTTTTTTTTTTTTTTTTTTTTTTTTTTTTTTTTTTTTTTTTTTTTTTTTTTTTTTTTTTTTTTTTTTTTTTTTTTTTTTTTTTTTTTTTTTTTTTTTTTTTTTTTTTTTTTTTTTTTTTTTTTTTTGTCTAAATCTAATTTCTCGATTTCCTGAAATGAAATAAAAGTTGTTACTGACATAAAATATTAATAAATAATACACTAAGGCTTTATCTCTAATAAATGTAATGTGATGTTTGATATACTTTTAAATATTAGAATACATTTATTTTTACCCTTAAATAATCTTGATTAATTCTAAATATATATTTAATTTTATGATTTTTTATTAAAATTAAAATTATTTTTTTAAATACTTTATTTTCGTTTTGAAAAGGAACTAAAATTTAAATATTGAGTTTGGTTTTTGGGTGATGGTGACCATTATAACATAGAAATTAAGAAAAAACCGGCCTAATTAAAAAAAAATATTATGTATATTCAATATGGTTTAAACAATTTTATTAATTAAAAATATTATGTACATCAAAGTNAAAAAAAAAAAAAAAAAAAAAAAAAAAAAAAAAAAAAAAAAAAAAAAAAACTTAATATTAAAGTGAAATATTTTAATTTATTAGTTCGTTGATAAATTCATTTTATACCAACAATAAAAAATGACTCTCGTAATAATATTGACTATTTTGCGTATTTATATATTTTTTCAACGGTTGACCTAGATAATTCGTTAATATCTGCTACAAATATATATTCATAAATTATCATATTTTTATGAAACGTTCAGTACACTCAATATTATAAAATAATTATAATTGTAATTTAAATTGACTTCAAATTAAAAAATAAATGTCAATTTAAACTATATAATAAATATCACAAGACCAAAAATGATATTTCTTTTTTTTTTTTATTAACAAAATAAACTCAAAACATTACCAATCAAATACAAATCAAAACTACAAAATTACAAATATACACTCAAATAATTCATAATTTAAAGGATAGAACAAGAAGGTTGGGTTTCATGAGGCACGACTATGTACGACGATCCATAAGGCGGGTAGGGAGGACATGTGCATATGCATGGTACCGAGTCGGGCTTCTTACCATCGGGTTTCTTCTCCTCCGGCTTCTTCTCGTCGGGTTTGGGCGGCGGTCCAATGCTCACCACCTCGACAACCTTGCCGGCAGAGGAAACTGCCTTCCTCGTAATTTTAACTATCTTGTACGGATCCGCCTTCCCAATCACGCCGATCGTCCCTTTCGCTTCATCCGTCTCGACCTTATCCACGTCTACACAGAAAAATAATTCACTGAGAATAAAACTCAATTATTCACGAAAATATATCCATTAATACCAAAGAGAAAGAGCTACCTTCGAGACTAGTAACAGCTTTGAGGACTTTGGTCTTGCATTTTTGACAAGAAATGTCGAGTTTGAGGACGGTTTTGATCATCGCCATCAAAGAAAAACACAACCAAAGGGCTTTGGTTTGCTCGTCAAATTGTATTGAAATGAATGGCGTTGCCATGTTTTTATAGTCTTTTAAAGATGGTTATGATTTTATTAGTATTGTTTTGATGGAGATGGGAGGGTAGTTTAGTTGAGAAGATTCAACGGTCAGATGGAGTAGTTAAACTCCTTTGACTAATAAGATTAATCCGACGGTCGTTGGTAATCTGACTTTTTCCACTAAACTCACCGGGGGTTGTTCAACTGACGTGGATTTTGAATATTAGAGTTTTTTTTTTTCCAATAATTTATTCAAAAATAAATTCCAAAACTTTTAATTTATATGTATTTTTTAAAAATAAATAAATCAATGAATTAAGATATTTGGTATTTCATTTTCATTCTATTAAATAAATAAATAAAATATTTTTAGAAGAAATAAATAAATGAAGTTGATAGCAATCTTTCAACTAAAGATTTAAATATTCGTATTAATTTGGAAAATAGATAAATTATAATGATGTTATTGGCTAGCTTTCAACGAAATTTATTTGAAATTATGGAAGAAATTCAATAGTTTAATTATTATTTTAATGCTTTTCTTCTATTTTCTTGTTGTATTATTCCAAATAATTATAATAAGTGATAAATAAAAACAACTTAATTAATCAAAAGTTATTATCACATAATTTAATCAATTATCTTATTAGCATTAACGAATTAATTAAAATATGAATTAGTTTGTTGATTTTTGTGATGTTTTTGTGTTCAAAATTTTAAAATGCCCAATGACGTAACACCAAATATAATTAACCAATGACCAAGTCATTATTGATGACAGAATAATGTGGCCTTTTTCTTTTTTCATAAAGGTTTTGAAATTTCGAAATAAATATAACGTTTAGAGAGAATGTATTACTTGTGAAAACGTCGTTTAAAACCCATGTGGACCATTAGGTCAATTGAAACAAGTTTTGGAGTCGCAGGTCCATTCACCAGACAGAGAATGTAACAATCCAAATCCACTACTATCACGGTGTTTAAACGCATCTATTAGGGAGATATTTCCATACTCTTATAAAAAAAATTGTTCATTCGCCTCCTCCCCCAACTGATGTGAGATCAGTACATATTCACTTTGTCGTCTTTTGGAGTTTAATTGGTTGATGTCATCATTTATAGCTATGACATATAGATATTCTAATCGTGGCTAGATATCGGTATAACCAAATAATGATTATTATTGATTCTATTTTTTCTAATAATTAATTTGATATTAAAAATTTCAAATTTGTCCGCGCAATTCAATATCTTAATGGTTAAGTTTACATATTATTCAAATTACATATTGGCATTTTAAAAAACAAATAATTATAGTCTACATCAAATGTATGAATACTTGACTTTCCTAGGGGCTTCTTAGCAAATACCAAGTCATGGGGGCCTCAATTTGCAATAATTTATTGCAATAACAGATAATTTCGAATTTTTTTTGTAATAATAATAATAATAATAATAATAATAATAAAAACATTAGAAAAAGATTGGATGACATAATTAAATTGACGTCAGCAGGGGCCGAAAAAATAAAGAAAATGTTTAATGGAAAATATTGCTGGCAAGTGGCAATGACGGTAAGAAGATTTTAAAAGTCATTATGTCGACAATATGATAATATAAAATAAAAAATAATTTATTCCAAACAAAAAAATTGAATGCAGATTTGGACGGCAAGAAGACTTGTGGAAAGTCACGAGATGACACGAAGAGAATTGGGGAATCAAAATTTAGGATGTAATTAATATTACAAATATTGAAATAAATAAATAAAATATAATTGGATTAATTGGATTATTCGAATTATTGGGCCTTTGGAAGGATTGAAGGAAATAAGATGTTTCGGCCCAATGATATAAAATGGGCCGTGGAAAGATGAGCCGGCCCAAATGTAAAAAGATATTTGTTTCATTATTTTGGAAATTAAATAGAAAATTATGAAAGGCAGAAGTGTAATTAACGAACATAACAGAAGAACAACATATTTTTCTGCAAACTAAGATTGCCATGTTTCTCTCACTTCATTTTAGTGAGAGAAATAGTGATGTTGACGAACTCAAGCTTCTCTTTGGCCATTCGATCCACGATAATCTCTCCATATCTTATGAATAATTCATCCATCATTGCTTCGCCAAAGTGGCTTACTAGAATTGGCTCAGCCACTGCCCTCATGTACTTGGCTACGTTGTACCCACCAGCTCTTAACTCATTGGATTCATCGTTGTTATTATACACATTCCAATCCACCTTCGAAACTTGGATTCGATTGATCACGAAAGAGCCTTCTTTTCCGATCTCGATACTCATTTCGGTTGGCGATGGCATGTACTTGGGAAGGTTGAAACTTTCCAGCTTCTCCTCTTCTATGATTCCCTGTGTTTGGTTGATGCAAACAGAAAAATGAATAAAACCCTTTTGTATGCATGTTCCTGTTATAATATTTACGTGGTTTAGAGACAGGAAATTTCTGTACATTCACGTGATTCAAAGAGACACGAACTTTGTGTTTGACTAAAGTGTTTACAAATGTATCTCTCATTAGAAAGTCTTTCAGCAAAGTTTCTCCAATTGCTTCTCGTGAAACATAACTTTCTATAAGAAACACTAGCACTGTTTATTAAAACTAATTGAGAAGAAATTTACAAAACTACGTAGAAACTACTACTCTGTATTGATTGGATTTCTTAGGGTGATAAATTAAGTAGGGTGGAAGGATATTTACACTCCCGATGCCTAAAATTTCTCAATGTTTTTTTTTGAAGTATCTAAATCATTTACCTAAATTTATTCATAAAATCTTAAATCATTTTTTAACATAAATATAGTCACTCATACAATGATTGGGCTTTAACTCTACTGTGCTAGTGATATATTTTAACAAAAATAACTATAACTCTACATATTAAAACAATACTAAACAAATGTTTATATAGTCATATCGATATTAATTCTCGTACATTAATCAAAGTAATATTAATGCTCATACATGAATTAAGATAATACATGTGTGGAAATAAAATATGAATCAAAAGAGTTATAAATCAAATAAATGAGAATATAAATAAAAAAAAGAGTGAGTTATGAACCAAAATAAATGACAATGCACTGACAACTTACATCAATTTGAACAAATTTTGAATGGGAAGTACCTGAGAAACCATGTCATTGAGAGCCATAGCCAAGAGCTCCCAAATGTAGCAACACTCCTTGCTAGTTGGATCTTCACTGCGCCGTCCCAAGAGCGTCAGAACCATGCATCCTCCACCCACCAATTCTTCAGCCCGACATCGAAGAAACAACGAAAAATCCGTTTGAAATTGGTCGTAGTAAGCCTTCAGCACACTGGCGGGGCTTGTTTCAGCCATGTAAATGTTTCTCTTATTCTCCTCCAACCCTTCGGGGACCTTAGACAGCCAATGAAGGCTGTAGGAAGAATGAATAAAATGGACACTCCTACTGGGAAACAGCCTGCCATAGAAGGAGCCAGGCACCCCAGTAAAGAGACAAGGCCCAACATCATCTCCCATCTCCCTTTTGAAACTTTCATGGAAACTAGGGAGGGCCTTGAAAATGGCGTTGAAGTCATTGCCTGGTAGGTCGTTTAAGAATACTTGATATTCAATTGGGTTGTTGCAGAGGTTTCTACGAATGTTGTCCACTGTTTTAATGAGCTGGGAAACTGCCATTAAGGTGTTTGGTCCTGAAGAACATCCTAAATCAGCTATGGTGAATGTTGTTGGCAAAGCGGAGCAGTAGAGGCTGCTGATGGCTTCCTCTACAATTGGCCTCGTCATTGATATCACCTTCAGCTGTAGCAAAACCCAATTTTTTTTTTACTACAATACCATTATTAAAAAATAAAAATGGTTCAATTATATTTATTATTTAATAAGAGTGGTTCGAGTTAAAAAATTCACGACTCAAACTATTAGGCTCACGAACGTAACTAACCTGGAGAATGGAATTGTTAGCATAGCTAAAATCTCCGACTCCTCCGTTCATGTGAAGAACTCGAACTACTTCCATTTTTTCTTTTTGTTCTCAAATTTAGTTGTTTTCTTAGGATGGGATGTGGTTTGGTCGGGGAGAAAGAACTTGTATTTATAGAGTTCTTGTGGGCCTTCAATCAATATTAATCACAAATTTAATTATTCAGTTCAAATTAATTTATATATATTTTATTAGCTTTTATTTAATGCTTATTTTTGTGGTTGCTTGGTTGATGTGTGGACTTATCAGAATTTCACACCTAAATCAAATAATTGAAAACCATTGAGTTAGGCCTTCAATAAATCATAAAATATGTATTACAAATTATGTGGTTGTGTAGCCACCTTTTTTTGCCAACTAATTATCATAATTTTAAAATTAATTTAAAACGAGAATCGAACAACCTCTCTTAATCGAGGCTCAACTCCTTTCTCTCGAGCCCTCGAACAAAGTACACCATTAGTTCGACACTTTAATCACTTTTTTACTACACCGTCGAGATTCACAATCTTTGAGGATTCTATTGTCATGACTAAATTTTAGGGCATTACTCTGATACTATGTTAGGAACCACGGATCTCCATAATGGTATGATATTGTCCATTTTGAATATAAACTCTCATGTCGGGTTTCCCTAAAATGACTCTGTCAATGAAGATAGTGTTTCACTCTTCTAAACTCAGGATCATTCCTTAAATTAGGGAATATAGAACTCACTCCCAACAATTTTCAACAAAAAAAAAAAAAAAAAAACCAGACAATATCTTCAAAATTATCAAATTATTGTCTGGTTTTACCATAAATGTGTCCTTTAGGATAACAAACTTGAAACGGGAGTCTGAGCGACAGAGAACGTTGTCTACACTCGATTTCAGCCCATAACAAAAGAAAAAAAAAAATTGTTCGATGAATCTATAAACCAACCCATAAATTTTGTATTTATTTAAATGAAATTAAATCTAAATAAGTTGATAATATATTATATTAATTGGATTAGGTTGAAACTTACAAAGAAAAAAAAAAATTATGTTTCGGCCCAATTATATAAATTGGGCCGTAGAATTGAACTGCAAAACCTATCTGAGCCGGCCCAAATTCTGGCTTCATGACGTGTGTTTCCGGTTTTATTTTACTAATCACAAAATAAAAAGAAATTTGTCTCATTATTTTGAAAATTAAATAAAGAACTAAATATAAAATAGAAAATTGTGAATGGCAGAAGGGTAATTAACGAACACATGGAACACAAATCTTCATTAATTTGGAACATAACAGAACAACAACATATTTTTCTGCAAACTAAGATTTACCATGTTTCTCTCACTTCATCTTAGTGAGAGAAATAGTGACATTGACGAACTCAGGCTTCTCCCTGGCCATTCGATCCACGATAATCTCTCCATATCTTATGAATAATTCATCCATAATTGCTTCCCCAAAGTGGCTTACTAGAATTGGCTCAGCCACTGCCCTCATGTACTTGGCTACGTTGTACCCACCAGCTCTTAACCCATTGGATTCATCGTTGTTATTGTACACATTCCAATCCACCTTCGAAACTTGGATTCGATTAACCACAAAAGAGCCTTCTTTTCCGATCTCGATACTCATTTCGGTTGGTGATGGCATGTACTTGGGAAGGTTGAAGCTGTCCAGCTTCTCCTCTTCTATGATTCCCTGTGTTTGGTTGACGCAAACACAAAAATGATCAAAACCCTTTTGTGTGCAAGTTCGTGTTATCACATAATGCCACAATCAAAATGGTTCGATTTTCAATTGTTGTAGTGAGAGCAGAAGCAAGATCGATAACACTCACACGCCCACAAACAAAAATTAAACAAAAAGACAAAAATTTCCCTAAGGTGGTTGTGAAAAAATAAATTTCCCTAAGGTGGTAGCTAATCACTTATAACTATAGTGTTTATGAGTGTACCTCTCACACTCTTACATTATAACGTCTCTCAACAAAATTTCTCTGAATTGCCTCTAGACAAACATGAAATGACAATGATTCTACGTCTCAAAATAAGGCTAGACAAAACTTTGTATAGATGAAAATGAATCAAAAGAGTTATAAATCAAATAAGGGTTTTGATTTAAACGAGAGATGAACCAAATAAATGAGAACATAAACAAAAATAAATTATAATATATGTATGGGAGATGCATGAACTTATTCTTCGCCACAGTTCACAATGCTTTGTAAATTTTGATTGAAAAGTACCTGAGAGACCATGTCATTGAGAGCCATAGCCAAGAGCTCCCAAATGTAGCAACACTCCTTGCTCGTTGGATCTTCACTGCGTCGTCCCAAGAGCGTCAGAACCATGCATCCTCCATCCACCAATTCTTCAGCCCGACAGCGAAGAAACAAAGAAAAATCCTTTTGAAATTGGTCGTAGTAAGCCTTCAGCACACTGGCGGGGCTTGTTTCAGCCATGTAAATGTTTCTCTTATTCTCTTCCAACCCTTCGGGGACCTTAGACAGCCAATGAAGGCTGTAGGAAGAATGAATAAAATGGACACTCCTACTGGGAAACAGCCTGCCATAGAAGGAGCCAGGCACCCCAGTAAAGAGACAAGGCCCAAGATCACCTCCCATCTCCTTTTTGAAACTTTCATGGAAACTAGGGAGGGCCTTGAAGATGGCGTTGAAGTCATTGCCTGGTAGGTCGTTTAAGAATACTTGATATTCAATTGGGTTGCTGTAGAGGTTTCTACGAATGTTCTCCACTGTTTTAATGAGCTGGGAAACTACCGTTAAGGTGTTTGGTCCAGAAGAACATCCCAAATCAGCTATGGTGAATGTTGTTGCCAAAGTGGAGCAGTAGAGGTTGCTGATGGCTTCCTCTGCAATTGGCCTCGTCATTGATATCACCTTCAACTGTTCCAAACTAGCTTGAGTTAGTCCAAACAAAATTGGAATGATTTGAGTTTGAGTCCTCCAGTTGAGATATTGTCAACTTTGACCATTATGCCGTCACTCTAACCGTTTTAAAAAAATGTTTATTAGAAACTAATGTGAGATCTCTTAATCCACTCCTTTAGAAGTCGTCCAGTGTTTGACTTTGATATTATTTATAACAGCTCATACCCACCGTGTTAATAGGTATTGTCAGCTTTGACCACATATCACAGTTCTAAAACACTTCAATTAAGGAACCATTATTAAAAACAAAAATTTGAATAAATGACAGCAATGATTCAAACCATCCAACTTAAAAAAAATTTATGGTTGGGTCGGGAGCTATTGGAGTAAAAAAATTTAGATCTCGAACAATTAAATTGAATCTAAAAAAATCCCGACCTCATTCAACTCAATGGAACATTGGTGTTCGAAACAGAAAATTGCTGACCTGAAGAAAGGAATTGTTAGCGTAGCTAAAATCTCCAGCTCCTCCATTCATGTGAAGTACTCGAACCACTTCCATTGGTCTCCTATTGTTCTCAAATTGAATACTCTTTTGAGATGGGATGTGATTTGGGCATGGAGGAAGTGGCTCGTATTTAAAGACTTCTAGTGGGCCTTGAATGAACATTAATCACAAATATTAATTATTTTATATTTATTTTTTCATTTTGAATTAATTCGTATTGATATTTTATTAGCTTTTGCTTGATGTTACCTTTCATGGTTGCACTCATCCATTTTAGTTCAAGTCTGAAAGGATTTCACACCTACCCAAAACGAATCAAATAATTGAAAAACGTGTAAAAAGTGTAAAAAATCGATATTTTTTCTTTACTATAAAATAAATTTGGACCATACTCTAAATTATTAAAAAAAAAAAAAAATCATATTTTTCGATTTGTTCAATAAATTATAAAATATTTAGTTTGAAAACGTTTATTTATTTTACTTCGATTAATAAATAAGCGATAATTTAATTATAAATTATAAATTTATGGGATTTAAATTATTTTTTTTATCATTGGTTGGATCCATTGGAAATTATGTTTTTGTTTTTATAATTTAATTATTTTTTTTTGAGCTGGAAAATAATTTAAAACAATAAAAATTAATTAAATATTCCTCACATTTAAAATAATTTAAAAACGAGTAAAATGTCTATTTATGCTCCATTTTAAATACGAAAAATAAGAATAATAATTGAACACGTCTATCTTATTTTTAATTTATAAGAATAATAAATAATAAAAGGATAATAATCAATTAATTTTTATAGGAAAATATTCTTAAACAATTTTTTTAATGTAACATTGTTTTGAAATAGTCAAATAGACGAAATTTAATTATTACCAACTTTATGATCTACAAACATTTTTTAACTTTTAAGACAAACAAAGACCCCATTCACACGTGTATTTAACTAACTTAATCTAATTTATTTTAATTCAATTCAATTCAATTATACGCAACGGACTTGCAATTGTGCAGTACTCACTTTCCAACGACAAGTGAGCTAAGCCAATTCGTTCTTGCGTCGCCTACGGCCAAGCGACATGCTCGAGCCTCTGGCCTCGGTTTTAAGAGAAAGTTTTAGAAAGTGAAGGCATAGAGAGATTTTTGAGAGAGACGTTATAGAGAGAAATAACAACAACCTTGAGTAGGGAGAAGTTGACAACTAGTCGTATCCCTCTATAGTACATTCTGAGGCATTTCATGTCTGAAACGTCATATTTACTAGAAATACAAAAGTAAACACTAGAATATGAAAAGATATAAAGAGTTGGGTTTGTCATGGGCATGCAGCCATGGGCAACACGCCTTAGACGAGCATGACCGTGACATTATATCGGTTTCATAACTTTTTTTTTTTTTTTTTGTCATAATTTTATATAAATTTTTTAATTATTACAAACTTACCTATCTACAAACATCTTTAATATTTTTGTTTTTTTTAATACAAACAAAGACGGCATTCACACATGGCCTCTAACTAATTTAATTCAATTTGACTCGGGATTATTTCCGTTTCATAACTACTTTTTTTGGTCATAATTTATATAAATTTTTTTTTATAAACAAATGGAAGTATGAATGATCCGTTTTTCGAGACTATTTTTCGTCTTTAAAATGTTAAATGTAATTTTAAAAGGAATTATTTATTTTGTCAGGCTATATTTTTTAAAAAAAGAAAAATATAATTTTAAATTCGAACTCGATGGGCCTAAAACATATTGTTTGAGTTTGGATGGGTAGCCCGAGCGATTTTCGTACATGTTTTCTTTTCCCGAACATCGCTCGGACACCTTCTCGGTAGAGTAGAGGAGACGATTAGAATAACAAAGACAATGTTGTCTACACTCGAATTAGCTTTCGAGAACTCGAGAAGTCTCTAGTTAACTCTAACTTCATTTTGATGTTCAATTGCGTGCATTTTTGTTAGCATCAGGCTATCGACAAAATCTAATCACGACTCTCCATAATGGTATGATATTATCTATTATGAGTATAAGTTCTCGTGACTCACTCTCAACGACTAAGTGAATAGGATTCATCTCAAAGAGAGAAACCCTTTACCAAGTTTCTTCAATTTCCAATTGGTTTGCCCCTTGCAGCCCTAGCCTTCTTCAATCTCTCGATGTTTCTCATTCTAGCGAAGATCCTTCTAATTTGATACAGCCTGCGGGATTGTTGGGTTATCACGTTCGCCGTTGAAGGGTTTTGGCTCAGGATTATCTCATATCCGTCGCGAAAAGAATCCATTCCTTCGGTCAATAGCTGCCAGAAGAGGCCTCCAGCGGCGGCGCCACCCCTTCTCGCAGATGAGTATATTTTGGAGTATACGGTATTGAATAGAACATCTCTTCCTTTTGTGCTGAAACCTGGAACCTTCCATGATTTGCCAAATTCTGTGAGGAGAATTGGCTTGTGTAGTATGTATTGTGCATCTTGTATGTGGGTTGATATCCAATTGTTTAAGAATGATAGCTGGTATTGTTGATTTGAGCTTGATAACCTGTGGATTTGAATTTGGGTTTAAAATTTTGTGAGAACTGACATGGATTGGTTTTGAAAGTTGTGAGTTCTTACCATTGATCTGGATAGGAATGAAGAGTAGCAAAATCAATGCCTGGGATTCTGTTGTTTGCAATGAAGTCTGTCCCAATGTTAAAACCTGGGTTCAGTCTCATTCTTTGAGGTGATGAGTGTCCATAGAACCCTTCTAAACCTGCTTCTAGCAAGTGGTTTCTGTCAATGGATTTCACAAAGGAAGCCATTTCCATGATCCAAGCCTACATTTAAACAACAGTGTAAGCGTTAGGATTCATTAAACGCTTAACTTATTGTAACAACTCAAGTCTACCGCTAATAGATACGGTTTGTTTTGGCTCGATACTGTCTACTAGTGAGAGGTTTCCACACCCTTATAAGGAATGATTTGTTCCCCTCTCCAACCGATGTGAGATCTCACAATTTGCCCCCCTTGGGACCCAACGTCCTCGCTCGCATACCGCCCAGTGTCGATTCTAATACCATTTGTAACGGTGTTTGCTAGGGAGAGGTTTCCACACCCTTATAAGGAATGTGCTCCCCTCTCCAACCGATGTAAGATCTCACAATCCACCCCTCTTGGAGGCCTAGTGTCCTCGCTGTCTGGCTCTAATACCAATTGTAACAGCGTTTGGTAGGGAGAGGTTTCCACACCCTTATAAGAAAGGCTCCGTTTCCCTCTCCAACCGATGTAAGATCTCACAATCCACCCGTCTTGGAGGCCTAGCGTCCTAGCTAGCACACCGCTCGGTGTCTAGCTCTGATACCATTTGTAACAGCCCAAGTCGACCGCTAGCAAATATTGTCCGCTTTGACCCGTTACATACCAGTTTCAAAACGCGTCTATTAGGAAGAGGTTTCTACACCCTTATATGGAATGTTTCGTTCCCCTCTCCAACCAACGTGGGAGAGGTTTTCCACACTGCTTTGCCCTTCTCCAATCGAGTTTTCCACACCGTTACGGATGGATAGAGCATTATAAATTCTTGGATAATGAAAGCAATTGAGCTTCACTGAACCTTTTCCTGATAACTCAGATCCATGAAGGGGAAAACTAGAACTCACTTGGATTGTTCTTCCAGATGGGTCTGATGTGCATCTAGGCTCATTCATAAGCTCCCAGGCCATAATTGTTGGATCATCCTTGTAATGAATTCTACTAAATCTGTTGTATCTGTAAAGAACGGTCTGAACAAACATGAAATGAGCTTCTGCTTCTGTTCTTTCTTTTATGAAGAAACGAAAGAACAGAGGAAATTTCACTCACCCTGACATGGTTTTTGTAGAATCCCTTCACGACAGGATTCCTGAAGAAATCATCATCAGAATTCAGGTACTGTCCCTTACTTCTTGCCCAATTTACATACTGTTTTTTCCCTCCAAAGTTTTCATAGTTGTTAACCAAGCTCAATATCAGCTTGATTCCAAACCTCCTGGCCTCAGCTACAACAAAATCCAACCCCTGTGGAAGAACAACATAAATCAAACCAAAAAAAGAACATAAAACTGTCTGAATCCTGAAACATACCTGAAACATTTGTTCATTGTAGTTGCCAGGAGCATATTGAAGAGGTCTATACCCACCATCGCTGAAAGCCCAAGTTCTAGCAACCGTAAGGCCATGGCTTGAGGCCTCACGAAACACGGCGGAGACCTTCGACCTCTGAGATGGGTCGGAGGCGACATACATTAACCAGTAGGCATTGAAGCCGTTTGCATAGTAAGGACTACCATTCAGCAGAAAACGAGCTCCCCCAGTTCTGACAAAACCATCTCCTGCAACACCATGAACCAAAATAGCCAATAACAGAGACAAAGCCCAAAGCTTCATGTCTGTTCTTCTGATTCTATCAATGGATGTGGAAGGACTTCGGCTACTTTCTGAGCATAAATGGGAGTGGAAGGTTGCTTTTTGATGAGCCCCACAGTAGAAGAATCGTAGTGGAAGCTCTTTTAAAGCTAAAGATTATGCATCAATTGCGGCATTTAGCATGTTTAGAACTTGAATTCGATCCTAATTAAGTCCCTGATTCTCCTACCGACAAAAAAGGCAGCTCCCATTTGGAGTTTTCTTGAAAATGGGCATACCCACATGAGTTCCAACAGGTATTGTTCGAGCTTTGATCTGGTGCATTATGTGATTATGGTATATGCTAAACAGGAATTATGATGCTAATCTTGGTGATGCTGAGAGTAAAATGATGAATAATGATAGATTATTACTGTGGTTGTAGGTGAAAAGGTGTTGTTGATGGGGGGTTTGAGGAATTAATGAAAGTTGAGTGGTGTGAAACGTGAAATGGAGAAACTTTAGGGCTAGATGGCAAATCGTCGGCGCAATCTACGGAAGAAGACAGGTGTGAGTGTGATCTACTTTCCCACCAATCCCAACCGTATCCTTATCCTGCCTACTTTCTTCTTTTGGGCTTGGGCTTGGGCTTGGGCTTTGGGCCTTTCTTTCAAGCCCAAGTTCTTAGAATAATTGAGATTAAATATGGTAGAAACCATAAATAAAAATTGATTTACCATGTTTTTTTTAAACCTTGGTTGTTTTTATTTTTGGAATTTTGATCGATCGATTGGATTATTACCTAAGCACACCATTAACAAATATTGTCATATTTGAGATTTGGTTTCAAAACACACGAAATAAGTCACAATATCCCTCTGGGAGCTTAGCGTCCTCACTAGCATATCGCCTAATGTGTCATCTCACAATCCACCCCTCTTGAAGCCCAACGTCCTGACACATACCCTCTCAAGGCCCAATTGATACATCGCCTAATGTGTCATTCTCACAATCTACTCCTCTCGGGGCTCAACGACCTGACACATCGCCTAGCGTGTCATGTCATCTCACAATCCACTCCTCTCGAGGCCCAAGACACATCACCTAACATGTCATCTCACAATCCACAGACACATGTTCCCCCCTCCAAGCGTGGAATCTCACCATTACAAATTTAGTTCTAACGCATAAAACCATTCCTGACCTAACAGATTAGAACTCAACAAAACTCTCATTTACGGCATCAAACTGCAAACATTGAAAGCTTATTCATAAGACAAGAAATTATGGTTCTCAGCGCTGACAACAGCTATAATGGAAGGATGAAAACAGGCATTATTCATTCAGAAAGAGTTCATCACAGAGTTCCAACTCTTGTCCGCAAATAATTATTTGATGCTCAACGCAGTATTCCATTACAGTTAGCAGTAAACGGAGTGTATATGTTGCCAAAAATTTCAGGTGTTATATATAACCCTGTTAGATCTGGAAAAAACAAAATATATATCTCAACAATCAACCCATTTCTTTCAGCTTTAATCATCATAAGGCCCGATGATTTATAACTATACCCTTCGGCATGTGAATACTTCTGACAAAAGCAACGTTTGATATCAACATTATACCACATGTAATTGATGTATGCCTCCCCTTTCATTTTTCCTTCTATAACACGGTACATAAACTACTTCCTTGTGTCGCCAATTATCGATCTGTTGCATCATCATGCTCGGTGGCCTTCGAATCGTTCATGGATGACGAATCTTTTCCTGATGGGAGGTACGACCAAGCTAAGACTGCAGTGCCGAGTGTGATTGCGGTGGCAACCGAACCCCACATCCATCTCAGCCTCCTTTTCCTTCTCAGCCTCTCACGCCGTGCCAAGTCTGGAAAACCGAATAGGTAGAGGCAAAGCTTAGCCAATAACACAGAGATTCAACACATAAGCAACAGCAACAGAGAACTAAAGCAACAGGGGATCATATGACAACTTATGCAAGAAAAAGTACCAAGGCGAAATCGGGTCGGACTATAGGATGCATAGAAAACCAATGGATCTAAAGGATTCCCGTTCTACAACGTGCGCAGTTTTGACAACCCAGACCAATTGGAACAAGAAACCCATATTGGATGGGCACTAGGATCCATGGAAATGAGAAAGAAGACAGATTTACATACAAATACTTTCCTGTTGGATCAGAATAATCATATCGAATTGTTCTACAGTAGACAACAACACTTAATGATCTGTTCACTCAAAATCATCAACATTGAGAGATCAGAATAGAAGAATAAAAGTCGAGGTTAACAGATTCTTACCTACAGCCTCTTGATTCCTCTGGGACATCTCATGATTCACTGCCTCGTAGTAATGGAGCCGGTCCAACAATCGAGCAATCTCAAAATTCTTAGCTTCAAGCTGTGCCTCCATCTCAGTCTCCACCTCTGCCCTTGCTATACCCCTTCCAATAGAACCCGACACGAACCTAGCAATATTAACTTGTTGGCACAATTCTTCAGCAGGGTCAGAATATAAGAGATTCCCATTTGTGGCTACTGTGGGATCTGAAGGAAGGGTCAATCCTACAAGCGATAGATGTTCTCTAAGCCTCTGCCACTGGCCCCGCAAATTGTCCAGTGCTTCCTCAGCCTGCTTTCGTTTCTCTAGTTCCATCAGTAGGGATAGTCTCATTTCACGCAATTCAGCTTCAATAACAGAAATAGAAGGATGTGGCAAACCATCAGAGGACATCTCTGCAGAAAAGAAACGAAGTCATAAGATATTGAAGTTGACTTCAAGTTGGCATTCATATCTTATGGAAGTTATTCGGAGACAAATTTACTCTTGAATTTCCCATCTCATGAAAACCCCTTTTCGCTCCGCTTAGACCATCCCCTCGTAGGGGTATTTTAGTGATAGGTTCTATAGGAACTGGACGATCCTACCTGATCAAATACCTAGCGATAAACTCCTATCTTCCTTTCATTACAATATTTCTGAACAAGTTTCCAGATAACAACCCTAAGGGTTTTCTTATTGATGATGGTGGCGATATTGATGATAGTGACAAGAACAATACGTAGAATGAAATTATGCAATCAAAAGGTATAACTGAATAACATTTTCTATGCATACAATAATGATTACCTTCCCAAGCATCATAAAATTCCCCCATAGGAGTACAGAACTTGGCTGAACGTTCATAGCCATTGTCCTCTCCATCTGTGTTACTCGCAACGCTCAAAGAATCCTGTGGGTCGAAGAAGTCTTCAGCATCTCCAAGACTGTCCAAAGTTGGCACAACAACCTTCAATGAATCCTTTTCCCGAGCGACATCATTGCTCACCATTATAGTACTTCCGTTATTAGTGTGATTGCTCCCGTGTTGAACAGCAGTAGCACCATGATCACCATCAACACTACCATTTTGACCAACATTACTACTAGTAGCACAATCTAGACCATTTCTATGTCCATCTTTGTTTGGAATAGGCAAGTCAACAGTAACAGAAGCACCCTCACTCAATTTTACATCATTGCTATCTGAACCATTCACATTCACATTTCCTATATCGTTATCATTCATCTTTTGACGAGAAGAGACCACATCCTCAGAGAAACTCTTCAAAAGTCGAGGCCCACGCCGCTTGTGATTGACAATATAAGGGGAAGGAGGAAATGAAGATGGTGAATCCGGGAGAGGAGTTGCCTCTGGAGTGGTATACAAAGCTGGCTTTATTTGAGGCCGCTGAACTTTTCTTTCAGCAGCTGATGCGCTGTTTCTCCTCTCCAAATTCGTGGTCGGAGCACGGTTAAAGGTCAAAGCAGGCATATGTTTAGGAAGGGGCTTATCGACAGATTTGGAAGTTCCAGGTTCTAACAACCTATCCAACGCAATTGTAGTAAATGTTGGCATGATTCTGCATTCGAAGGTGCAGCAAACCCAGTGAGTATATAATAATGCCAAAACCTCAATCGAGTTGCACTAATTAAAACAAAACATTGCTAAAGCCTGAAGCAAACACCCCCCCTAAAAGTCCCATTCAGCCAAATTTTACAAAACAAAGCATAAACCAAACCTTGGAATTCAAGAACTAGCTATTTCACACACAAATTGCACCAAACACAAAAAAACATATACATCCAAAAAGAATCAGAAAGCTAGACCTCTCCCCAAGCATGAGGAAGCGTTTCAAAACAAAGACACCCCCCAAAAGAAATCGTATGAAAAATTCAAAACTAAACGAAGGAAAACAGAAACCCAATATAACCCATCAAGGATTCTCAGATGTCGCGCACACCCATCTCCCAAAAATAAAAAACAAAACATCCCAGAACACAAATTCTCCATACCCTTTATTCGAACATCCAACAAAATCACCTCAAAAAGGAAGATGGAGGCAGAAAAAAAGAAACCCTAGGCGCAAGAGGTGAGAAGGAAAGCAGAGGATCGGGGAGGAGTCGGAAAGTTGCAAGAGAAGACAGAAAGCCCCATTTTAGAGTATCGATTCGATTCGATTCGATTTGATTCCTGTGGACTCTTCCCCGTCGCTCATAAAAAGAGGATGAAAAATAAATGGGGTTGGAGAAAGAGAGATGAGGGAGAGATTGAAAACCTCCTCTCCAAGTTTTTTGTGTTTTCCTCTTAGGGGTCGCAAAGACCGCCACTTCTCTTCGCCTTGTCGCACACGCAGCCAGCTTCTCCGCAAATATTTGAAGCCCTTCTTCCTCTCTCCTTTCCTCCTCTCCTATTTTCCTTTATACCGATTACGAATCCCCCACCCCCACCCCACCACTCTCTCCTTTTTCTTGTTCTTTTTTGCCCTTTTTGCCCGTGCCACTGACCGGCATTTGAAAAGTCGTAAGTACCCTTCCTCGCTCTTTGGAAAGCCTAATTTGAATTGAGCTTTCCCCCCCCCGACGTGTCGTCCAATCAAGGAGCTGTCCCTTTTCTTTTAATGAAAGGAACGTGTTGTACGGTGTCGTTTTGATGATTGCCTATTCCAACATTTGGTATTGAAATGCGTGTCTTGTAAAACTGCCCTAATTCCGTGTGGTACGGTCATTACCGCTCTCTAAAGTACTCGCTAATTATTTTAAATATTTTAATAATTTTATTAAATTTAAATGATATATTAGATATAATTATGAATTTAATAGATGAAAGTGCTAGAATAAAATAGCCTATAGTCAAATATTTTAAATTTATTCCTCTTATTCTTTGCCTCGTCTACCTATTTAAGTTAAGTCATATAATATTCTACCGATTTAATTTTTTAAAATTTAAAATTTAATATTACGATATATATTTTAAGACTTCAAAAAAATCAAAATATACATAATATAAAAAAAATTAAATAAAAGAAAGGTTTGTAAATGCGTTTTTGAAGAATAGTTTCAAAACAATTTTATGAAATACTTTATCTCCAACATTGATAAAATAAAATAAAAAATTGCCTTTGAAATTAAATTCCATTAACAAAAAATATTAACCATTTAAGAAAAATAAGAAAAAGAAATAAATTCCCTAGAGTTTTCCAGCTGTACAGCTGTGATGATGTCACTTCTATATATACACACACAAACAAACACGTGTGTATATATACATATATTATTAAAGGAAAATTAAAGTGTGAAATTACGAAAGGGTAGGTGAGGTCAAGAGATGGGCAATGGACAATGTCGACGGCACTAAAAAATGGAAAAGTCAAACATAGCTTTTGATTTTGAGTTGACAATATCTTTTTTTTTCTTTTTAGATGAATATTAGATTTTTAAAATTATTATTATTATTTTAATTTGGTCGTGTTTAATTTTTATTTCTAAAAAACATACATTTTCCACGTGTTTATAATTTTAATATTGCTATAAACGACAAATCATCGCTTCTATTAAACCGTGCGAAATTGATCAAATGTTTTAAAAATAACAACAAAAATTGGTCCAATGTGAATATTTATTATGTCAATTTCAAGAGTAATTGTAGAAAAAAAAAACTCATTAATTCAATAAAAATATTTGATTTAGACACCAATTAGACTATAAAATAACTCGATCAAAATTTTTGTATAAATTTAAATATTTGATTACTACGCCAATTAGGCTATAAATTAACTCGGTCAAAACTTTATTACAAAGTTAAATTTGATTAATACACCAAATGGATCATAAAATAATTTACAAATTGCATAAACCAACTAAAACTTTAATTTTTAGTCGGTTCCTATCAATTTTACCTCAAATGCACGCTCGAATATTAAAATTTCATAATGTTAGGATATTTAGTACTAAATTATAGTTTACCATAGATATCATATTTGATATTTTATTATAAGACAAATATCTAGATATTTGACTTTTTTACTATAGATATTCTCACATTTATTATTGTTCTTTCCATTTATTACTATAGATATTCTCAACAGAGAATTTTCATACACCATTTAGTAGTAGATGAGATGGATTAAGCAAATATTTTAATCCAAACATTTGTATAAAGGTTCCAATTTGATCTGTTACCTAAAATAATTTTGAACTGAATGTTATAATGCATATAGGGGGTAAAGGTAAATAGAGTAGCAGAAGAAGAAGAACAAATATGAATTGAATCATTTATAGTAGATTACAGGAGCATTTGCTTTCAAATCCCACAGGCCTCCCTCCTTCACATACTCCAGATACCTTGCAAATTCAGGCTTGGCAGTTGACTTCCTCTTCCGACCAAAATCAAAGAAATTAAAAAGAGCATGTCCTTTGCTAGCTTTCTTCGACTGCTTCAGTTTTGCTTGTGCAGGCTCGGCAGACGTCGGATTTCTCGACCCTGAACCGAGTACTATGGTTGGTACACTGGTTGTCCTCTTCAGCCGCCCTTCCATCAGGCTAATGGTGGGATCCTCCATGAGATACTCGTACCTGTGAGGACATCTCCTGGTACTCAAAGCTCTCAACATGGCTACCAAAAGTAACAGAAAATGAAAGCTTAAGCAAGAGAACAGGAAGGGTGTGCAGCTTGCTCAATTGTGCAGAATGGAAGGCCAAGAGGGTTGGTTGGTTGGTTGGTTGGTTGGTTGTGAGAGATTTGTGGAAGGTAGGTTGTAGATTTATGGGCTCCATTTGGTCAAGATTGGATTGCTAAATGCTACGAAGTTGCAATAGTTTTGACTTTTCTTTCTGTTAATTACATGATCAACAAAGACGGCTGGGGGTTTCCTTGCACGTGCTTCACTTGCACATTTTCACTTAAAAAATGAATCAATGATAGGACTGTTTCTTTCAACATTTTCATACACAGCAGAGAAGGTTCCAGTACACAAACATGGTGGCTCTATTTTTCATTTACTTCTACTTGGTTTCACTATGATTCCATTTCAACTTTAGGAGTGGAATTCAAAAGGGTTTGATGAGCATGGAGTGTACACTTACCAGCACTACTAAGTAATACAGGTAGTAGCCAAAAAGTGGTAGATTTATAAATTTCTCTTCATAGACAACGAGCTTAGGTTACCGCTCTTCCGAGTTGAATTTGTTCCAAGCTTCCTGAGAATCATAGACAACCCAGAATATTAGAGGCAGTTTATACACCTTTGCAATGCTTGTTCACAGGTGAACAAACAAATAAGAAAGCACGAGTTCTAGGATTGTCGATATCGGTATGGGAAGAAAGCTATAAAGGATAACTTCACATGATAATAATAGAAAAGAAGTGGAGATGATTACCACTTAATTCTTTCTTCTAATGAATATAAAATTCAAAAACTGTAAAACAATACGGCATATACTCGTTAATTAGCACACCTTTAGTAGATCAAAGACCTTCTCACATATATACTTTTGCTGAATACTTGCACCCCGTTGTTGCAATTTGTCTGGATGAACACACAGAGTGGCTTTCCTGTACGCTTTCTTTACAGCAGCTGCAGTAATAACTTCCGTTAAGGGAATGGGCTGCCAACCACTACCAGGTCCAAGGATCTGCAAGCAACATGTTAATTAGTTCTATAAACCGTTGTAAGTCTAAAAAAACCATAGATTCAAGCTCGGTTAATAGCTTCACCCTATTTATTGTAAATAAGGGCTTGGTCTGAATCTTTTACAACTATGTTCAACAAACCCAAATCCAATATATTCTAGATAAATTTTAGTGAATCTATAGGGCAGGATAAAGCTAGACAAGGCTTGCAACGAATCAACAGAAAGTTGTACAAAGGAGAAGGGGAACCGTAGCAGAAACCACAATACACCTTGAAAATTCACCACAAGATATGATACCCCACAGCAGAGGGCATAACCTAGCAGATAAAAGTAAAAAATAAACGTACATATTGAAGTGTAGAAAGCAAAGCACGCAAGTTTCCTTCCTTCCCACTTGACCACCTCCTAACGTCAGCATCCAATGTCTCAGCCAATCGCTGCAAACAGCATAGATTGGTTCAATGATATGTCACAAATTAAGAAGCGAGAACTTCCAAAAGTGTAATCTCGCATGTTGTAAAGAGTATTACATTTCTCTCAGCTTGCTCTCTTTGTGCAAGAAGATCACGCATATTTTTTTCTGCCAGAGCCTTTGCCTGAAAGATAAAGGAAAGTGTTGGCCATTTCATGATGAAAAGACAAGTCAATCACAAATATCATGAAGGATCAGAATCATACTGCACGTTCTGCTGTTCTTTGATGCCTCTCTAATCTGGCTTTACATCTTTGAGGCGATTCACCATCAACACCCTCATTCCTCTCTGAATTAAGAAAATTTCATGCAGAGAACAGATAGCTCAGAAACCAGAAGTATGATCAAATTGCTAAAAGATACAGGTAGGGAGAAAAGGAATTGTAGCTCTTATAAAACAGAAAGGAAAAAGATGCGCAAATCCCATACCATCATAAGCCGAGTGGTAGGCATATCTTGAAGCAAGGGAAGAGCCAAAGCTCTGAGATTGTAGGCTGGGCTGACCCTGGCATTCACCACCCAACTTAAATTTCACATCGTGATATTGATATGCACTAAATATCAAGTATTATAAAAACACCAGCATAGTATACTTACAGAGGATGAAGACTTCTGTCTCATTTCATTATTTCTCGAAGAAGCAGAGAATTTGTCAGAAACAGATCTTTCCATTCTCTCTCTCACCCCAAAGGAAGTCCTCTCAGACATGGCTTTCTCTGCAGCTCTCTCCCTGGCCTCTGCAGTTGCTCTTTCTACGGCTGCACGCTCTGCCTTTACCCTTGCCTCCATAGTTGCTTTTCCAGCCAATGAATTTTCCCTCGCCTCTGCACAAGCCTTTTCCAATCTTTCACGTGCCTCTGTCAATGCTCGTTGTCGAGCTTCAGCAGTCATCCTCTCCAGAGCAGTCCTTTCTGCCCTTTCACGAGTTTCAGCACCTACTCTATCACGTGGTTCAAGAGCAATTCTATCAATATGCATTCTATCCTTTTCTCTCTCTCTTTCCCTTTCCCTCTCTTCTTCCAATTTTCGAAGCCTATCATTCTCAAATTCTGATTCGCTCCTCACTCTCTCACTCTCTTTTCCTTTAGATTTATGGCTCTGGTTCACAAGCTTTTCCTTTCTTTCTGTGGCCTGATTTGCATTGACCTCATAGGCAAATTCCCCGCTCTTTTGTGTCCTTCCTGAAATAGTTGGCCGAGTTGACTCCATTCCACTTCCTTTCTCAGCCTTTATATTCACTCCCTGAACAGACACTGTTTGTCCCTCATCTTCAGCCTCGTTAGAGAACTTCACTTTATCTTCCATACGACAAAACAAGTTACTTTCTGGTTGTTCAGGATCACAATCCATTCTGGTGACAAATGTCTTTCTCCCTACAAACTCTTCCATGCCAACGTTAGATTGGTCTGCTCTCTCACCACTTCTATCCAGAGGAGGTGATGTTTTCATATCATCCATCTTAAGTGCGTTCTCTTCAATTTCATGCTCTCGCTCATCCACACATGTTGAGTTTTCAGATGAAAATGCATCTTCCGAATTAGTTGCTTCTGCTTGTGTATCACCAGGTTTGGGTTGAAAGCATGTTTCTTTGCCTACTTTTTTGGTCCATTCATTGAAAGAAAGTTGAATATCAGCATCTTCCATTTCCACTGAAACTTTATGATGTTCTATCTCTGCCTGCCTCGCACCCAATGCAGAAGAATTTTTGGAAAATTGCAGATTATCAATTCCATCACTTTCTGATGAAGTTTTATTACCTGTGACGGTAGTCCTCTCTCCACTTTCATCTACAACAGAGAATTCTTCAGGCACCCCCATTGAACAAGCTAGTACCGTGGGTAAGTGGTTTTGGTCGTCATGCATTTGAAATGCCGCAGCAGATATCCCCAAATCTTTCACTTCCACATATGCTTGAGATCCTATTGTTGAGTTTACTTCGTGTCTGTCACTCAATTTCTCTAATTCATCATGCTCCATACTCGCACCCTTGAGATCTGCACTATATTGTGAATCTTCAACCAACATCTGAGGCACTTTACACTTACCCACATCACCTGGCCTGCGTTCAATGTTCAAACGCTGAAATGAATCCTCAACTCCTATTTCACATTCTTCTCTATACTGAATATTTTTTGACCACTTGTCGTCATCTTCTCTCTCATGAGCTAATTTTGATCTCTCACTTACAACTTTGGCAGCCTCTTTTACCCTTTTCCCATGATCTTCCTTCCCATGGACACCATCCAGTTCTCTTTCACGAGCCATCTGTCCCCTAAAGTTCTCATCCGCAAGAACCAAATTGAGTCTTTTCTTATTTTCTTCTTGCTCGAGGAACATCATCTTTTTTTTCTCAAGCTTTTCCCTTACAGAAGCCTCCGAGAACAGCTCTTCTCTTTTCTCATTCTCAAGGGCTTCTTCCATTTTATTTGCATTGTTTTCTTTTCTATGAGATTCCTTGAGAATATTTCCATTTTCCTTTCCTTTAACAACCTTCTTCTTTTCTTGTTCGATATCAATTGGTGAAACAGGTTGATCAACTTTTAGCTCACTGTCCAGTTGTTTAAACTCAAAACGGTTTTCATGTTTCTCTAGTTCACTAGCATTGGACATACGCTTTTTTTCTTCCATAAAGTCTTGTGCAACTCCAAACATCCTATCATTTGCTTCAAGATCACAAACACCTTGATGAAGTTTCACCTGCTCTTTTTGCCTAGTCTCGTCTTTATTTGGTTTTAGTTTTATCTTATCTTCCACCTTTCCATGGACCATATTCTCCAACTTTTTCACGTTTTCATTCAGAGCATGAGCCGTATGGAATGGTTTCCCATCCTTGTCTTGATCTTTATCGTTCTCCCATGCTTCAATGATGGTCTCTGCTACTATTGGTTCAGTCACAAAGTTGGAAATCTCATCATTGTCCAACAACTCAAATTCCTTTCCAGATATATCTGCTCTTGCCAATTCAAAAAACTCTGTGGCGTCTTTCCATTCACTGCAGCAATCATGATTATCAGACACAAGAAATCTACTCCCATTTCTAACTGGTACGGTCTTTTCATCAACTGTTAATAGTTCCTCTCCTCCAAATGGTGTTGAACAAACCTCAGCTGCCTTCACATCCTTTTTCCTCTTCTCTCCAGCAGGCAAATTCATTTTATGGTCATGAATTTCACCAATATCCTGCACCCTTTCATCCGTCAAACTCTTAAATCGATTTGGAATCTTGGTCAAATTTCCTTCCTTTTCTCTCATATCATATTTTGCATCCAGTCTCATCCGTCCATGGACTCCTTCTTTCTTCCTCTCCCACAAATCTTTTGCACTTTGCAAACGTGCTTGAGCTTTTTCCATTGCTTCTTTCATAGCTGCAGCAGAGGCTGCTGCAGATGAACTAGCGTCGACCTCCACATCAAATAAAGGATTAAAATGATCATCCGAAATTATTTCAGAAGCATCCCCACAATTTAAAGCCATTTTAGTGTAGTCCCCCATTTTGGCAGCATACTTGGGAGGCGGCCTAGTAGGTGGTGGAACTTGAGAAGGTTCAGTTCTAAGGCTTATTTCAGATACGGTTATGAAATCTTCATGAGAATGAAAAACCTCTCTACCAAATTCATTTTGACAAATAAGGCTATCCTCGAATACATTTCCAGAGCCATTACTGTCCACTGGGGGTGGCATAGTGTTCTTTGGATGTTTGCCCTTAACCTTTCCTGTATCAAAATCTATATTGAGATAGCTATCGTCATTGGTCTTCAGGGATAGATCGTCATATGTTCCCTTTGGTGAGGGATGTGCTTCATCAACCAGATATGAGAATCCAGGTAGCATCTCCAACTGGGTTACGTGTATCTTCTCATCTGATACATTTCCATTGCCTTCTCGGTTAACCTTGTTATACGATATGGAAAATTCAGTGCTTTCACCAAATGACTGATTAGAGTCTTCATTTGACATACAATGAGAATTTCCAGAATGATCTGAACAGTCTGACAAAGAATCAGTTCCTGCTGGAGTCCTGTGAATGTCAAAAGCAAGGCACAAAGCATTCTACCGTCAAGTTCTAGCATCAGTAGGTCAATTATCAAGATACACGAGTTCATAGTATTCAAACAAGGAAAACCAGACCAATATCTACATGCCAGAATTATTCACTATTGGATGGAAGTCAACATACCATCACCTTCACCTTCGATCTCCCGCATTTTAAACCAAAACACATGAACTTTCAAAATGTTAAACCATAAGTAAAGCCCGAAAGTATGATTTGTTTTTTTCTTCTCAAAGCCGAGGGAAAGAAGAAAAGGTCAATTTCAATACATTTGACAGAAATCAACCAACAAAAGCCAACAAAATGCAGTCATACCAAGCTTCGTCGGAAGAGCCATCATCAACGCCTTGGGAAGGGCCAACCAGTTCCTCATAAGAAATCGCAAAATTCAAACCATCGAACCCTCCAAAAACCTCCCCATAGTCAAATGCCGAGCTCCGAGCGTCGAAGAAAACCTCAGATTCATCGACAGCCGGAAGATCAAGAATCGGAATGGAGGAAGTACGGAGGGCATGGAAGCTCCCAAAAATCTCACCATAGTCTTCAAAACGAGGAGACAAAGCAGAGACTCCAAACTTGGGAGGACCGCCATAGACGTCGTCGTAGATAGTCTGAGCTACAAAAGGTCCACCACCATTACTGCCATTGCAAATTTTCTTAGAAACGGAGGTAGAACCCCTGTTGGGGAGGCGAGAATGGGAGAGATTATCCATGAAAATACAGGCAGTAGGTCTCAGTTCTCCATTACAAAGCGTGAAATGGAGCGCTCTTCACTTTCAATCTCACACCTCGTGGTAGAACAGTTCCTCTTTCTTTCTCTCTCTCTTGCTTTTTTTCGATCACTGTGCAGAGAGAACCAGAGAGGAGAGAGCCACTGTGCAGCAGGGCCAGACGCAAGACGAGAGGACAACGAAGGAAAACGAATAAGGCAACGAAATTCTTCTATTTTTTTTTTAATTAAAATTCGAAATGACGATAAAGGGCTTGCTAGAATTCGAAAATTACAGGAATGCCATTTGTGGATATTTTAAAGGAATGCGACATGACGGAGGAATGTAGTCGCCCCCTGTAGGTGGGACCGTAGACCGGCTGGTCCGGGAAATGGAGGAAGGAAACAGGGGGACCGGGTAAACCGGTAAGTGGGAGAGAGAAACTGAATAAATATTAAAAACTTAATTTTAAATAATATTTACATGTTTTATAAAAATATGTATATATTCTAAATCTTAAATACTATTTTTTTCCATTTAAATCTCTTATTTTCAAATTTATATTATTTTTACCTTAAAAAAAATGCAAAAGATTTAAATTTTATATTTATTTAATTAAATGGCTCAATTTTAATAATATAATTGTTTAAATTAAAAATTATAATTTTGGGTAGCCATGAACATTTCGACCATCTTAATTAAAAATTATTAATTATTATTTATTTATTAATGAATTGATTGAAATTTAGTGTATGTATGATTGTAACGAGGAAAAGTTTGTTAGCAAATAATATATTTAATGCATAAGGAATCCTTAAATTAACTTTTACTTAATAGTTTTTAAATTACAATATCTTCTTTTTATTACTTTTATTTATTTATTTATCTTTTTCTCTCTTCACTCCTTTACCTTTATTTAAAATTTTATTATTCTAAAGACAAGCCCTTGAAGCCCATTAAATAAAATTAGTCAAACTCCCAATGTTTGCATCTTTTTAGGATGGGAATTCTACCAATACAATGATATTATATTGAAAACAAACCCATCTTTTTTATTTTATTTTAAATAATTCATGTGAAATCGTGCATGTTCGTTAGTTTGTGAGTTGTTTGATAATGGTCTCTCTAATTCGATTGAGTCTTTGACTTGAATATCTTTTTTAAATAATTGTATAGATCTGTTTATAGTCATAATAGGGAGATACGTTGTTCGGTTTGAAAATTAATATATATTTTTTAAAAATAATGAAAAAAAAAACTTCCTTGAGCTTTAAGTGAGTGGTTTGGGAGCTTCAAGTTGAAGCACTTTCTTACCTTAAAATGGATTTGGGGTACACACACATCTATGGGATTTTGGAAATTTGGTGGCTTTTGTTTTATACAAGCTTCATACTAATTTCCCACAAAATAATAATAATAATAATAATATAAAAAATAAATAAATAAAGTAAATAGTGCATGGGATGGTGGGCCCTTGTGTTGCCCACTTTATGCCAATTACATGTAACCTAAAGCTGAATTTGTCATCATTCATTTGTTAGCCCTATGAATTAAATTAATTTTAAATCCTAGACGTGTAATATCATATATATACCCACATACTTCTTTCAATTCATTAATATATTTATTTATTTAGTGTAGATTCAAATTAAGTTATTACTCTCTATTGAGTTATGTACTTCATTTCTATTTGGTTTATAAATTTAATTTATATTTGATATTTGAAGTTTAAAAGGCGACGTGTTTAGTCTTAAAATTTGAAATTTATTTTCAAACGATCTAAAAGTAGAAGTTAGAGTTGACAATTAGTTCGTTTAGTAGAATGATGTCCACTGGACGTTGATATATATATATTTTTTAAATTTAAATCTCGTTAAAATTTTAAAAGTTTAGGACAAAATAAAAATTAAATGTATTTTTTTAATTAAAAAATAGTATTTTACCATTCTGATTTTGGACCACAAATGGAAAATTTGGAATAACAGTGATGGGAATTTTGAAATTTAAAAGACAAAGGTCAAAGCTGCAGCTTTTGCCTGTGGCATTGACTTCAATTTTCCAGCTCAGCTCATATTGTAATTCTTTATTTTATTTTATTTTATTTATTTAATATTTATCGTTTAATTAATGCAAATTATCGTCATTTTCAATCGTAATCCAATCCTGTCAGTTATCCAATCATGAAATGAAACGGGATTTGGTTGTTTTTTAGCTGTCCAATTACAATCCCCTAAATTATTAAAAAAAACCAAAAACAAAAATTTATTAATGAAAAATTGTTTTTTTTTTTTTTTTTTTGAAAAGATTAGTGGATGGCAGGTTATTTAAAATAATAATTTTATATAACTATATAATATAAAAAATATATATAAGACTGGGGAAGAAAATGGTTGCTTAAAGATAAAGAGGAATGATTAATTCAAATAATAGCAGCCTAAAAAAATTGCAGGCCATGTTGGGATTAAAGGTGCAATAATGATTAGAACAAGCTTGAAATAGACTTGGTCTTTTTGGGCCACGCCGTCAAATTGTCCAAATTTCACTATTGGGCCGACATTAAGGCCCATTAATACAACGTTTAACAGCAGCCTCATTACATATGCTGCTAACTGGTCTAATAGCCAGTTTGTTATTGGATAAGAACAGGGGAAGAAGAAAAAAACTTACTGCCTCAAGCTTTCAACTATGTAAGCAGCATACAGATCCCTACAAAAGGAACATCACGAGTGAGTTATGTTAAAATAATTTAGATAATTAAAAAAGATTTAGAAATTGACTCAATATACGTCTACCCTATCTAGTTTTTCATCTCAAGAAATCACGAGTAGTCTCAAATAGCACTCTAAATATTCCTTTACCTTCTTTAAGTTTCACGAGCATAATGGAGTAGTTTCTACGAAGTGTCTTGTAATCTCTTTTTGATTGGTGTTAATAAAGAAAGAGTATCTTGTAGTATCTTTTCGATTGACGTTAATAAAGAGTGTTAGTGTTTCTGTGTTCAACCGAGAAGGGAGATAGAAAGCGAGAAAGTTGCAGTAGGGTCAGATGGGAGCTTACATGGAGTACTTGACGGCATCACTGGCAGCTTCAGCTGGCAGGAAGTCTTCAACGTCCACTTTCTTGTTCTCGTTCTTCTTGTCTTTTTGGTTCAAGAGATGTCAAGGAAAAACCAACAAAATGCTTTCATAAACCATAATACATGGATTCAAATGTGAAAGTGTTTTAAGAGGATACAGTCTTCGAAGAATCGGCGAATTTCAGCCAACCGGTGCGGGGGAATCTCCTTGATGTCCTTGTAATGGCGAAATTCTGGGTCGTCAGCACATACTGCTATGATTTTGTCATCCCTTTCTCCCTGCACCATGGTAACTGCAATGGTTAGCTTAAAGAGGGAAAAGAAATCTTGGGTTGTTTACAGGACTTTGGAAACTGTTCAGAAGAAAGTTGGGGGCCGTATACTTGATCAATCATGGGCATCAATCCAATAGCACGAGCTCGGAGGAAAGATCCAGGGAGCACAGGCTCCTGTGCCACAGAGAAGCAGAAGAACAGTAAAGATATCAACTCATAAGAAGAGATAATTAATTCTCTTAAACTTCGTTGGATTTTACCTGCATCAGTACAAGAACATCCATAGGATCACTGTCTTCACAGATTGTACGCGGGATGAAACCATAGTTGTGTGGGTAAACAACTGATGAGTAAAGTACACGGTCGACCTGTTTCCACAAATTTGAAACACGGGTCATCTTCTCCATGAACAAATTGAAAAGGCATACATTCAAGATAGCATAAACCCAATATATTTGTGAGATCTCACGTCAGTTGAAGGCGGAACGAAACATTTCTTATAAAAACTTGGAAACCTCTTCCTAACAGACTTGTTTTAAAACTTTGAGGGAAAGTCCAAAGAGGACAATATCTGCTAGTTGTGAGCTTGGGCTGTTACAAATGATATCAGAACCGGTGTGCCAGCGAGGACACTAGGACCTAAGGGGGTGGATCGTGAGATCCCACATCGGTTAGAGAGGGAAACAAAACATTTCTTATAAGGGTGTGGAAAACTCTTCCTAGCAGACGCGTTTTAAAACCTTGAGGGGAAATTAGAAGGGAGAGTCCAACTCTTTCTAGCTGACGCGTTTTAAAACTTTAAAAAAAATCCACAAGAGAAAGCAAAAGAGGACGTGCATGATTACCGATAACAATGCATGATAGCAGAGAAGATTTATTGTACAAGAAAGCATCCTCAATGATCTATGGTGTTCTAAACCAGATCGTCATTGTTTACGAGCAAAAGGTCAAAAGATTTTGAAATACTTCTCTAAGAGTTTCTAAATGAGAGGCCATCAAACTCAGGAACATGAAACAATGCAGCAAAGCAAGCTTTATTATAATACTGCTTAAAAAGTAGCCATTACTGCATCAAAATAAGCATAAAGGCAAAGAACAGATAGAGAGGAGATGAACACACTTTTATAAGGCCACTGGCCTTGTCAAGCTCATATTTGACCTTGCTGCCTTTGCTAATTTCTATAACCTGCCCATACACAGTAATACTCAGTTTGTAGTTTCATATAATTGGCAACTCATCATAAGAAATCTCAGAACAACGAGCTCAAACAACCAATCTCCTTGACACTTTCCAACCAGTTCTTATTTTTCTTTCCAAATCTTTTCAACAATCTAGCACTTTAAGCCTTAAATAAACACGAAAACCTTACACAATTGAAAACCGACGGCGCACCAGGTCCTGAAATCACAAATTCAAGCATTACTACTCAAGAAGTAAACAAGCTCAGCTGAAGTCCTTGCACATTCAGTAGAAGAATCTTCTGAAAAAGAACAAAAAGTACACATACCGATCTCCAAATCATGCCAAGGGTGAGCAGCCACAGATCTTCTAGACATGGAAGAAAGAATTCTTTCATTGAGCGTAATCCTAGGGACTCCTGCATTTGCGGAATTTCCTTCTCCAGCACTGTTTTCCATATTCACCTTGCACAGTAGCTTCACAGTTTTCATTTTATAATTATGCAGCAAAAGTTTTGAGTTATTTTAAGGGAAAGATCAAAAGATAACCAATAAACACATCCGAAAGGATTCATACCCCACAAAAAGAAAGAGAATAAGGAACAAGGCAAGATTATTGGATGTTCATAAAAAATAAAATCGGGTAGGAACACTAATATATTAGATTATGAAATTATTCTCAACTAATCGAATCCTAACAATATAGGTAATAAAAAAATGTAATCCAACGAAGAACACAGCACAGGGATGTTTCAAAAAAATGAAACTAGAAAACTACCCTTCTTCTCCGATCTCCACCTTCCCGGAACACATGAACTCTGTTTTTCTTCCCCATGGATTCAATCATTTAGGCTCAAAAGCGAAATGAGTAGCATCAAAACACAACAGTAAAACACAGTAGTGGCGAAGCACGATAATCTAGTGAAATCAAATCAAACCTATAAATAGCTTATAAAACAATCACAAATCAGGAAATGAGTTTATCCCAAAGGGCATTAACTGAATCACTACAGCTTACAGAACAATCGGAAATAGCTCCGAAACAAATCAAAAGAAACAGAGCAAAGGGGAAAAGATTGAACGATTGATCACTCACTCAGTAGCAGAAGAGTAGCAGCGTCGAGATTAAGCGTGAATCGGACACACAAAAGCGACTCGAGCAAATATATGGCAACAGATTCTATTCCGAGCTCAGCGGGTGAGAAAAGACGAGGAAGAGAGAATTTCGGGATGGAGAAGCCACTGAGTTAATATAGGTCGTTGGATGTGGCTGGAGTCGATCCCACGGTCCAGGATGAAGACTCGTGGCAAAGCTCTGTTTTCGTATTCGAATCTGGAATTTTTTGGAAGAAGCTGCGAAAGGATCTTTGAAGTAACAATATTCGGGTATGGATGAAGAGGAAGGCCCAGTAGAATCTTGCCACGTATAAAGGTCGTTCTGAGTCTTCCTGCCACCCAATGGGAACTCGCCACGTAAGAAAGCTTAACGTCACGTCAGTGTACCTGATTCGCAGTGTAAGAACAAATTCTATGCGTTTGGTGGGCGGCGACTAGTGGCATGTATATGGTATATCCACTGATAGCTGAGGCAGGCATTTTTGCCTTTTATTTTTTTATTTTTAAAAAGCCGTGTATTTTATTTTACTAATTTAGTATTGCACGTGTATATTTTAAACTTAACATTTATTTGAGGGCATATCCTAATTAATTGAATTGAAGAACTCAAAAACAAAAAAAAGAAAAAATTATGCTGGGGTTGATAATTAGTAATTATTTATTATCTCAATATTTAATCAAATTTTTAAATTTTAATACACTTCTAAATCATATTTATTAATATATAATAAATATGAGATAAAAATGTATGTAACAGCCAAAATCCATGGTTAATATGGCTTCACAATTTTAAAACACTCATTTAGAAGGAATGTTTTCGTTTACTTTACTTTTTCAACCGATGTGAGATCTCACACTTCACTCCTTATGGACCCGCATCTTAGTTGACACATAAGATCTCACAATCCACTCCTTATGGGCCCGCATCTTAGTTGATACATCGACTGGTGACTGACTCTGATAACTTTTGTAACGGTTCAAACTCACCGTTATAGTAGATATTATATGCTTTGGTCCGTTACGTAACGTCGTCAACCTCGCAGTTTTAAGACACGTAATCTTCAAGAAAATCTCGAAAGGAAAAAATGACAAGATCTGTTAACAATAAACTTGAGCCGTTTACATTTTAAAGCTTCCATTAAAAATAAAAAATAAAAATACTTGTCAAGTCCTATGGAAAGAGGGAGAGAGAGAACATTCATGTGGTGAATTTCATTTATTTATAATTGTTATTATTATTTAAGAAAATCATCACAGTAGAAAATATAATTATATAAACGGGCTAGAGAGTATTATTCAACGTGACCAACACATTATAGTCGTCTCCCCTCATTTTTAGATTTTATCTTCTATGATGTCCTACAATATAAAACTGTCTGTCATATTGTCTCAACCACATATAATAATTTCTTCGGATTAGGATACTAGAAAGTGTCCTATTATGAAAATGAAAGGCAGTTTTTTCTCCTTTTTCCTATAACACAATCTTTCATAACCTCGCATCAACGTGACATGTTTATCGATCATAAACGAGGTTGGTGGAGCTCTTCCTGTACATGCTCATGAACTTCGCCACGAATTCTGCAAGAAGAAATTCGTATGGTTTCTGTGAGATTATATATGCAGTAAGTTGGACAACAATTTGATTTGTACCTTCCAATTTGGGTAAGGCGCCCGTTCCAGTTTCAGTTGGGAGCCTCTTGTTCTGCAAATGATAAAGCTCCCAGTTACCAAACTTGCCTAACAATGCCTTGAATTGGAAAAGAAAAGGGGAAAAGGAGAACTAACATAATAAGCATGCCAGTAATAAAGTTCCCTCCTTGACCTCAGCTCAATTCTTTTCAGAAATTCTTCCACGAGCTTCTGTACATGGAGGACACAACTTTATGAGTGTTTTTCATGAACTAATAGTGTCCTAACTTTAAATGTCGTACCTGGAGGATTAGTTTTGGATGAACTGACTCAACTAGAAGCTTCTGAATTTTTTCTTTTACTAGGTGTAATCTGATAAGAACATAAAAGAATTGGCGATACTCAAATCAGGAGTGTAGTTGATAAGAATCTCGAAATTCTGCTGGAAATTGATCTCTTAGAATATTGTGCTTGTTTCATCTATATCTTGACCAGACATATAATAAGAAACATGGAGTTTTACCTTGGATTCGTCGGGTCTTCGAGGATATGAGCTGCGAGTTCTACCACGGCCTCTTCCCATCCAATGGGGATTGGCTGGTCATCAGAAAATGGATAACTGCAAAAGGGAAAACTTTTTAGCTCTTGTGGATTATGTAAAAGTAAATTTGAGTATCTAAATGCTAATGTCTTAACTTGTGTGCCTTGCATGCTTCAAGCGCCATGATTGCTTTTCTCAGGTTCTGCTTTGCTTTAGTAGCAATCTTAGAAGCGAAGTTCATAGGCACGTCAAATTCCTCCTTCTTTGCTATTTGGATAAGTACATCTATGATCTGGGAAGTTGGAGATTAGGCCAAAAACAAAAAAGTTTAGCATGATAATACCCAAATAGCGGTCTCGGGTTTTCTCATCTTACAGTATAAAAGTCGTATCGAAAAAACATAAACAAGATAGTGTTTACTTCATGAGTTACTGGAGGGTTAATTTTGATAACTTTGCAGCGGCTTATCACTGAGTCAAGGATGCCTGTGTCGTTGTCACAACAGAGTACTACTTTGCAGGCATCCTTATAGCCATCCATAATCCACCTAAGCAAATGTTGAATATCCTCTACAGCTTTGTCTACATCTAAAAGGATTACCACTGGAATTAAGAGCACAAAATCAGATTAGCGTAAGGTTTATAAGTTTTTTTTACCATACAAATCTTTTCGAAATCGGACCTTTGAAACTAGCCTTCGGATTGAGATTTCTTGCTTCCACGTTAATGGAATATTCACTTCCTATTTCTTTAGCCAATCCCAGTAGAGCATACTTAGCATTTGCTTCTGAGCTTAAATTTAGTTCCACATGGTGAGCACTTGACGTCAATGGAACAAAGACTTGCGTTAGTTTTCTTTCCTGTTATGATATCAGTATGAGCTCCAAGACTTGTTATGTGTTTAAACTCTCTGCTCATATTATTACAAGAAATAACATTTCTAATATTTTACCATATATTTGCAGTTACCTGAATCTGGAAACGTCGCAAATCATGAGAAACCTGAAAAGATACACAACAAGGCAACCAATTTAAGGAAGCTCATACCAAAGAACGAACAACTTTAATGTCACTGCATCAGTAGCTCAAAGACATACATTCCAACATGAATCGCCATATATCTCACGCAAAAGAGCCATAATGAGCACTCGTTTGCCAGATCCGCGCGGACCCTTGAACAGGATGTGGGGAAAACTGTCTTGTAAAACCTAATAATTCAATGAAATGGATATCAACAAGACTATGCAATAAACTGCACAAGTAATGCAAGAGTACCTGAAAACACTTACTAATTGCTTGAGAGTTTGCGCCTCAGGCTTATGGAAAGCGAATCCACTTAAGGACACCGGTCGATGCTTATCTGCCCAAAAGGGTTTCAAGTATTCAACAACATTTGCTCTTTCAATGAATGTAGCTTCATCGAACTCCCGCTTTTCGGGCGATTTCGTCGTCCTGCAGGGCCCATTCCTCATACAAGAAAACCACATCTCGTTCTTCTTCTTTCGTCTACTGGCTATAAACCTTCTTGTACTTTCACTTGTTCTTCCACTCACATCACTGATCTTACTACTTTCAGTGCTAATTCTACTACTATTTTCTCTACTTACAGCAGCACTATTGGTTGTGGTCGTTGACAAACCTGTTCCAGCAGAAGTAACCCCTCTACCATTAGCATTTACTTCAACTTGATTATAAGTATCATCATTCTTTTTGGACACAAAGTTAGGCCTTGGACTTATATAATTCTTGAATGCATTTCTCTTTCCTGTGGCATTGTTATTCATTCCAATAGCCATGCCATCACGCGAAAAGAATATGTCCCCCGGTGAGATTGACCCCGTGCTTTCAACCATCGGTTCATTAAAAATCGAACCTCTATGGACCCTTCCATCTGCAATCATCTCGTTCATTTCACCAACAGAAAGAGAGTTCACTTGAGAAACCTCCTTTGACTGGTGCAGGATGGAGTTGACCTGCAAGGATGGAGCAGCTCTGTCTCTCCTTTGAGATAAATCGTTAACAGCACTCATATGTTCATCTCTTGTTCTCAACCTTGGAGCAGTCACTGATCTTCTATTGTGGTTTGGCTTTTGACTTATTCTGTTACTCCCATGAGAATAAGTCAACTTCTCCTCTTTTCTTGACCTCATGCTAGAGCTTCCAATTTCCTCTGCTCCAGCTTTAAAAGGTGATTTGTGTCTTCTTCTTTCTGCTCTCGACAAGGGGCTGATGTTTCTCTGATGCATGACTAGAACACTGTCGTCTTTGGCCGGCCTGTGAGGTGTTTTGCCATTGTTTCTTCTCGAACCAGGAGGAGAAATATTCGCTGCAGTACTGAACTTCTTCGATGCTGCCGAATCTGCTCGTCGGTTATTGTAATCCAGTACAAGTTTCTTCGCCTTAGGGTCATTCCAAGGGCTCTCTTGCCATTCTGTCTCCGTATCAGACGGTTCATATCCATCCTTCCTCTGCTTCATTAGATTCAGAGCTGGACACATTGGACTCTGTCGAGTTGCGATGATCGTTCCGAAGCCCTAATTCAGAGCGACGGTCTTCATCGAACAATCAGTTGAGGGGAAAGGTTTCAGAACTATTGGGAAATATAAGAATCCCTTGCCGCTGGATCGTCAATGCGATAAACGATAAAATATTAAGAAAAAGATTAGAGGAACTAATACGATTCCTTCAAAAGAAATTTGGATGGATGCTAAATTCCAAAATATTGATGAACACGAGGGAGATTTCATCGATGGCGACGATGACAATAATTCTTTGAACCGAATAAAACATAATAGGGAAACTGGTGCGTGATTACATACAGCTCTCAAATCTGGAGTGGTTTACCTGAAATATCTAAGCTGGTTTTTGAGAAAATAAGTAATTAGGCCTTGTCTTTGCCGATCCTCTCCAGAGATTGTCTTTATTCTCCTTGGCCATGGTGGCCGCGGCTGTAGAATGTGAAATATGGCAAAGAGTTGGAGTATTGATGAAAGAATTGTGAACGGAAATAATGGCGGCCATCGCTGATGAACGCGGGATAATTCTGAAACTTCCTTTTACTTCAGGCGTTCATTGGGTGTTCTTCGCTTCTGCTGCTCCAGTCCAAACACTGCATGTTCCGAAGAGTGTGCCGCTACGATGCTTCGTCCTTGCCAACCACTTTCTGTTCGTTAGTTTATTTATTTCTTTTCGTTGGTTTTTTCTTTTACCAAAAGAAGGAAAAAAAGTCCAAAAAAAAAAAAGATGAATCATGTCCTTATCTTAACTTCCTTAAGCACCAAACTAATAAATTGTAAGTCTAGAAGGTGTAGTCATAGCGACTCGGGTATCAAACAAAATGGTGTACTAAGAGTTGAGTTGTATTAACTTTAATTTTTTTTAATCAACTTTACACCGCTATCGATTTAAAATGTCGGATAAAAAAATTTATGGGTTCTTTTTATATAATTTAGTTTTTTTTTTCTCTTTTGAACATTTTCAATTCATATAAGTTTAAATGTTTGTTTAAAAGGAATAATGAAATAAAAAAAATAGTTTATTGAAGGTGAATTTTTATCTTGATTTATTGATGGATTTTTTTATATATATAAATAAATTCAATTAACACATACCAAAACGATAAGGCAGAATCCCAAAACCCCCCTCATTCATGGTATTTTAAAGATAAATTTAAAAAAGTATTATTCCACGTGTGAAAAAAAAATCAAATACTTTCCAAAAAAGCAAAATTGAAATCATAGTCAACCTATCAAAGTTTTCAATGACAAAATGTTAAGAGGTTAGACAAACAGGACTCTCCAGTCAACTTATCAAAGTTTTCAATGACAAAATGTTAAGATGTTAGATGAACACGACTCCCCACAATGGTATGATATTGTTCACTTTAAGCGGAAATTCTCGTGGCTTTGCTTTGAGCTCCTCCAAAAAGCCTCATACAAATGGAGATAGTATTTCTTATTTATAAACCCATGATCTTTCAGTAAATTAACTAAGGTGGGACTCACTCCCAATAATCCTCGATCCTAAACATAAGTGGTAGATAAGGACATCACATTTACTAAACATGAAATTACATACTTTTATTTAAAATATGATTTATTAAAATAAAATGTTTAAGAATAAAAAATAATTGTATTTGACGAGAATACTATCGAATTTTATTTTATGTATATAAATAATATTTATATTTTGTTTAGGCATTCAAATGTTATTTATATTTTGTATTTATTTTATAAAGATTAATTAGGGCAAGCTTATAAATAACTTCAATAGATCAATTAAAAAAAAAAATATATATATATATTTAAATAAATAATTATCAATGCCGTAATTTTGAATAACTAAGAATTTTTGTTCGTGTTAAAAGTAAATACTGAACAAACGCCTCCAAGTCGACCTTCCGGAAAATTCCTTCTCCGATTCCGGCCAAAATTTCAGAAACTGGCCGGAAAATTTGGAGAATCACGTCCAAATTTTCTCAATTATGTCGCCGGAAGTGCCGCCATGGAAGCTCCAGTAAGGGCATTTCGCCCTAACGTTCTTAATCCCCACTTATTCTCAAGAACAATTCCTCCTCCGCGCCTAATTTCATCCTCTGAATCTAATTGGAACTAGGTTAAAATAGATTGAACCTAATTTCATGATTGAAATGCATGGTGCAAAAAGATCTTTCAATCAATCAAGCCATTTTATTGCAGAAATAAACTGAACTACAATATCACATGATGCGAAAACAACATAAGAAGCGAACAATTTCAGAACACACAACAAAAAGAACAATAATACAAAATTAGGAATCAAAATTCTCGTGTATCTCTGATCTCAACCACTTCGACCATCATTGAAAGGGAGAGATAGAGTTTAAATTAAAACTCAAGGAAAAACGCGACGGGCGGAGGGCGGCGGAGGAGAGGAACAGAAGCAGAGGAAGAACAGCTTCTTGAGAATACGGCGGAGAACTTGGCCGCGCTTCGGAATCCAGCGAGGAACTGCAGCAGTAGGGGCGGCCATTTGGTTGTCAGCTGACCTGGGGAGAGTAACTTGACAGTCACGGCGGAGGAGAGATTTTTTAAAATGGAGATCGAAAACTGAATGAAAACAGAAAACGGAGAAGGATTTGAAGGAAATGGCGCGCTCGAAGTACGCGTCTTTCATTTGCAATAAAATGACAACGACGGCGTTTTATTTTTATTTTTATTTTTATTTTTATATTTTTGTAAAATATACTTTTCTTACTGCTCAACCCTTTTGCTGCGTTGCCTTGGAATCAAGTAAACGCTAGACCATATTGTATATTTATATTTTCACAATATAGTAGCTTAGATACTATTAGCCAAAAATATTTTAATAAAATTTTAAAGTTTTTTCTTTCTTAAATACCAACAATTAACATTCATTTTAAATCAAAATTAGGAAAATGAATCAATTTGGTCTGACCTTCAACCTATTTCCTTTTTTAAAGTATTATTTGGTTCCTTTTTTAAAGTATTATTTGGTCCGACGTTGAACCAGGATTAAAATGCATAGACTAAAGTGTTATCCACTAAAATTTACTGACTAAATTATTAGTTCGATCAAAATTTTCAAACTAAAAATCTTTTAATTTCACCCTTAGCATTTTAAAATTTGCTTAAAAATCTCATTTCAATTTTTTAATAAAAATTAGAAGATGGGTGGTTAATAAAAATTAGTTAAACTATATTCAAAAAATATATATAAAAGTTGGTTAATGGACATTCATTATTTCAAAAAATAACTAGAACAGACATCGTGTCGATATGAGTACTATTTCTAGAAATACCCTATTTATTTACCTATTACTTGTTCTATTAGGAGGACTCTGATGCGGTTAGATTTATCTACGGCTACGTGGAACTTCAAAGAGCATCTTCACTTGGGGCCTACGACAACTCGATTAAAATAACAAATATATAATAATAATAATAAATGACATTATTCCCCTAAAATAATGAAGGTTCAAATGGAATAATCCATTCTGTACAAACAAATAGTATGGGTATGAACGTTATCAAATATAGTGAATAGGCAGCGTGTGACGTGGCATTGGTGATCCTTGCTGTCCTCCAAATCGGATTGATTTTCTCACCACCTCTCTCTCAAAAGAGAAAAAAAAAAGAGATTAATGAATAATGATAATCAGAAAATCCCAAACGTGAGAAACACGTGTCCGAAAAGCAGTGTCCTTGAGGTCGTGAGAGTGATCGATCACGCCCTAGATTCGCTCCCAAATTGATTTTACGTCAAGCTTCATCTTCTCACTGTTGAATGTTGATTGAGATTTTTATATAACTAATGTTTTAGAGCCAACAAAAAATGGCTTTGAAGCCGAACGAAGCTCTGGTTTCTGATGTTTTTCGCTTTTAGTTTCTTGATGGTGGAATCGCCGTATTCAAGTTTACGCATTGCTTAAATCGTCCATTCGATTCGAGGAGTAGCGTTGAGTTTCGAATCGTTTTCTTAATTTGATTTGACGTCGTCTCGGGATTCTGGTTTTTGCGATGGTTCTTCACTGGTGTTGGATTTAAGCTTGTTCTCTATCTCCTTGATGTTCGTGATCTTTACCATTCTTGAACAGGTTGATTCCTCTTATCAATCTCACTGCATTAAGTTATTGTTTGTGTTTTCTGTTTCTGTTTCTTTGGATTCTGAAGCGTGTTCTACATTAGGGCTTTTCCGTTTCAACATTCCTGATTCTTTCTTTTCCCCCATGCCTGTCTACTAACTAGTTACGTTGCAAAGTTATGATGCTTAGTTTTCGAAAATATTCTTTTCAGGTTTTGTGAATGATCTATTCGGTTGTTTCTGGACTTCAGTAATGGAACCAGGAATTGTGGGAATGTTAGGGTTCCATGTGAGATTACTCTTGACGTTTTAGATAGGGAATTTTGGTACTGATTTTTCGTCAATCTTCGTCTTCTTCTTCTTCTTTTTTGTTTGTTTAAAGTTTTGTGGTAGCTGATGACATATGTGTGCCTCTAATTTTTTATTTTGACAAGGATGATGGAATGTTGATCTGTTTATTGGTTTCTTACTCAGCAGAAAGAAAGGATTCGAAGTATCTGCTGCAATATAATATCATACTCTGAAAATGATTCTTTACCAACACTGCCAATATAATTTTATATTATGACTCAAAGCATCTAATCTGTGTGGTTGGTTTTTAGATCAATCAATCTCCCTGTGCTTCCTGCTTACTAGCTTGTTTATTTGAGTGAGTTGGGGTTGAATTTCTGCAGAAAGGGTTGCTATGCCACACAATTATGTCCTTCAAAAGCTTTTTTCGCGAGCTATGGGAAATCAAAGACGGTCTTTCGATGAAACCGAAGCGAGGGGGAGAAGGAAGGAACTGGCGAAGTCGAACCAGGTCACATATTGCACCTGATGAAGTGCCTCCTCAGCCAGAAGCAGTTCAGCAAGGCCAGTGGGCAAATTTGCCTCCTGAGTTGCTTTTGGACATAATCCGAAGAGTAGAAGAGAGTGAAACCTCGTGGCCTGCTAGGACTGCTGTCCTGTTTTGTGCTTCAGTGTGCAAGTCATGGAGAAACATTACGAAGGAAGTTGTCAAAACTCCTGAGCAGTGTGGGAGGCTCACGTTTCCCATTTCACTGAAACAGGTAAAGGGCTTACTTTCATTGATCTCCTTTGATAAGTTTATGCTTCAACTTACACTTGCCATTGTTTCTCTTGCGAAGCCGGGACCTCGAGACTCCCCAATTCAATGCTATGTTAGAAGGCACCGAGCAACTTCGACCTATCGTCTATACTCCGGATTGGTGCCTTGTAGGTGACGTTCCCTTTTTCTACTTGTATTCTTATTCCTAATAACTTTGAAAAGAACAAGGTTAGGCTCATGAGATGGTCCATGTTTGATATACCACACCTTGTTTGATCATCTTGTTGATATTTGAATATGATTTCCATTTTATAAATGCATCCTTCTGAGTTCTGAGTTCTACACTTTCCAGTTTAATCTCCCAGCTTATGGGAAAAGACAGTTTTAATTTCTAATGCATTAACGAACTATCATTGATGTTCTATGTGGTTTTCACTTAAAAATGATAATATTATTGAATTGACAGCGGAGAATGAAAGTGATAAACTGTTATTAGCAGCTAAGAGAGTAAGAAGGGCTACAGGTACAGATTTTGTTATATCACTGGTTGCTGATGATTTTTCCTGGATCCGCAGTACCTATGTAGGCAAATTAAGGCAAGCGTTTCGTTCTTGATCGACTATTGTTGTTTATCCGATAACCTCGTATTGATGTCTCGACATTTCATTTGACAAAATATTGCAGGTCCAACTTCTTTGGCACAAAGTTCACCATGTATGATACTCAACAGAATAATCAATCAATCCGTTCAATTCATGCTAATAAGCAAGTCTCTCCAAGAATGTCAGCTTGTAACTACACTATAGGGGCAATCTCTTATGAGCTTAATGTTCTACGCACTAGAGGGCCCAGAAGAATGCACTGTGCCATACACTCAATCCCTGTATCTTGCATTCAACAGGGAGGAAATGCACCGACACCGACATCATTCACGGCCTGTGTCGATAACCAATGCTCTCCTCTACCAGCTTCTAAAGGAAAGGAGCCAGAGACAGATGCAAGTTCCACATGCATCCAAGGTGCACAGATTCAAGATTTGGGAGAATCCTTGGTTCTTAAGAACAAGGCTCCTAGATGGCACGAACAGCTTCGATGCTGGTGCTTGAACTTCAGAGGACGTGTGACAGTGGCTTCTGTAAAAAACTTTCAACTCGTGGTCGATGTAGATCCCGCCCTCAACGTGTCGGTTGAAGAACAAGAGAAGATAATATTGCAGTTTGGGAAAATTGGAAAGGACATCTTCACAATGGATTATCGCTACCCGCTCTCCGCCTTCCAAGCTTTCGCAATCTGCTTGAGTAGCTTCGACACCAAACCAGCATGTGAATAACAATCCATCGGATTCTCAGCGATTCAGAATAGAGAGAGTTCAGGCCTCTTATCAAAACTTTGCCTCTTTGACTTGAAACCCTCATGAACTGGAAGGTAAAGCATTGCACACAGCAATTCACAAGTACAAGTTATGGAGCTGAACTCGATGTATGCGTTACTAACATCTGTTGATCTGAGATTGTCTTATAATTTTACCATCTCCCTGTTACTGGAAACTTCCCACCAAAGAGCTTAAAATCAGCTGAAGCTTAGCCACCCTTTTATCTTTAGTATTACTATTAAAACTCAAATATTGTGGCGCCGAACTGAATCGATCGCCTTACTAATGCTTTAATTACTAGTTGAGATATACTTAGTTGAATCAATATGTTCTAATACGTTCTAGATAATACTTTCATTTTATTATTATTATTATGGATATTAACAATAACTCACATAATATAATATATTGTAATTTGTAAAATCCATATTATAAAAATATGGCACAAAAGCATATTATTGATACCCAAAGTTTATCCCTTAATATTGATTCTCCTCTTTAAACTTTTCAAAATATGCTCTCGTCAACCTAACTTAATTAATTAATTAAAAGTAAATAATTAAGGCATATTACTAGAAGTTAGTTTTAATAAAAATATTTTAATCATTTTTTAAAATAAAATTCACAAAATCAATTTTTTACCCCTTAATTGTTACATCAAATGATATTGTAAATAATGACAAATTCTTCAATTTTAAATATTATTTTAAAAATGATTTTAATGTTCTCGAGTTAAAAATAAAAATAAAAAGTGTATATATATATATATATATATATATATATTAATGGGATTATTTATTATTTTATTGGAGCTAAATTTTCTTTTGGGCCTTTTTTTTTTTTTTTTTTTTTTTTTTTTTTTTTTTTTTTTTTTTTTTTTTTTTTTTT
>NW_019268544.1:2977255-2990498 GCF_002738365.1 Cucurbita moschata | reverse complement strand
TTTTTTTTTTTTTTTTTTTTTTTTTTTTTTTTTTTTTTTTTTTTTAATTCTGCTGTTCTATTGGGCGACCCATTTCTGGCCCTTAGTCTCTTAAACCCTATGGCTCTGCAACTGCAAGAAAACGGAGGTTTAAACCTCGGCACCAGACACCAAGGCCCTGTCAACCTAACCATGTTCTTACTTGATCAACAAGACAACTCATATTTTCTGGAGGCATTAAAGCGGTTTCGTTATCAGTATTTTATGCAAGCGGAATTTTCAGAGATTCTGTTTTTGTTGAATTTATGGCTGTCCCTAGATTATCCGCCTGCGTAGTTATGGCTGCGGCTGCTGCGTCATTGCCGACGATCGCCAATCGCACCTACGCCGACTATCCCTTTCGCTTCTCACCTTTCTCTTCTTCTCATACCTCTCAGGAGGATAAGTCCTCTGATGAGAAATCGGACGCTAAACCCGCCGTTGAGGAGCCGAGTAAGTCTGGATTTGATGCTGAAGCATTGGAAAGAGGCGCTAAAGCTCTCCGAGAAATTAATAGTTCCCCCAATGCTAAAAAGGTGCTGCTTCATTTTTTTTTTGCTTAATTCGTTTCGTTTTTGCTTGATAGTTCCCCCAATGGCAGTGTTCGATGAAATTTTGTTTCTGCTGGTGAATGATGTGAAATCCAACTTCCTAGCTTTTTATTGCTTTAAACTGTTGTGTTCTTTCTGGGTTAGGTCTTTGAGCTGATGAAAAACCAGGAACAAGCGCGTCTTGCTGAGGTGGCTGCTGAAAAGGCCCATTACGAAGTCATTCAAGCTCAAGCAGATATAGTAGGTTCTTTTCTATGTTATTACTACATAATAGTTCTAGAATTTTTTTTACACGTTTGGTTTGATTACCCTCATTATCTGAAACTGTTGGTTTGCAAATAGTAAGCTACTTGAACGAGTTAGCCTCTGGTGTCTAGCCTATATGTTAACATGTTAGATTTACAGGATAGACAACGGAAATTGGCTGAAGAACAGAGAAATCTTATTCAACAACAAGCTCAGGCAAAGGCACAAATGCTGCGCTATGAAGATGAGTTGGCTAGAAAAAGAATGCAGGTGGGTTGGTTTTAGTTGGTTCTTCAGAATAAGGATGAGTTGGAAAATGTATGTTAAGAATAAAAAATTTTGATTGTGCATGTTAATGTTTTATTATTTATGTCTTCCTATTCTTTGCAGACTGATCACGAAGCTCAAAGGCGACATAATGTTGAGTTAGTTGGAATGCAAGAACAATCATCTATAAGAAAAGAACAAGCAAGACAAGTAACTGAGGAGCAGATACAAGCACAACAACGACAGACCGAGAAAGAGAGAGCTGAAATAGAGCGGGAAACCATACGAGTGAAGGCCATGGCAGAGGCTGAGGGTCGTGCACATGAAGCAAAGCTGACTGAAGATCATAACCGCAGAATGCTTATGGAACAAATAAGTGGAGAGAAAGAAAAATGGCTTGCTGCAATTAACACGGCTTTTAGTCATATTGAAGGTAGATTAAATTTAATTTATAAGCATGTGATGGTTAATGGTATTGGAGTGACAATTTCATAATATGGAATGGATTATTGTGTTCTAATCTCATATTTGGCACTACTCCAATGCACAAGACACCTTATATATTTACTTCTGAATAATATGTGCAGGGGGTGTAAGGATTTTACTAACTGATCGGAATAAGTTGGTTTTGACTGTTGGTGGAGCTACTGCATTAGCTGCGGGAGTATACACTACCAGGTGATTGTTTAGTTATATCCAAACAAATATTAGTAAGGTATAATATAACTAATAATACTTATATGTAAACTTTTGGTTCATTCACCTTCACAGTTCACAAGCCTTAACCTGATATTGATCTGCTAATGATCTGACAAACGTTCTACATCCTTAATTCGACTAGGGAGATGTGAAAGTGAAAAAGCCACCCATTTTCATGAAAGATTGGAACTATGTATACATGTTATCCACATACAAATCTGTGATTAAAGTCTTTGGTTTACCTCACTGATTTTAAGCTTAATATGTTATCTAATCATTCTCCCTTTATCACACCTGGTGTACAGGGAAGGTGCAAGAGTTATGTGGGGTTATGTTAATAGGTTATTGGGTCAGCCATCCCTCATTAGAGAATCCTCTGTTGTAAGGTTTCCAGGTTTCAAGATAATACCCTGGGTAAAGAACAAAGCTGCTGCATTTTCTACAGGAGCTGGGGCGGCATCATCTCTCGCAGAATATAAAAATGATCTTGGGAATGTTGTCCTCCATCCTTCACTTAAAAGGAGAATTGAACAACTTTCGAGAACTACTGCAAACACCAAGGCTCATGAGGCACCCTTCCGTAATATGCTATTTCATGGACCTCCCGGGACCGGGAAAACTATGGTTGCGAAAGAGATAGCCCGAAAATCAGTAAGATGTCCACCAATGCCTTACTGTTTACTCTTTTCTTTTTTTTGCCATTATAAATGTGTTTTGTTTGAACTTTTTTTTGCCTGGATGGAACATGCTTCTCTATAGTTCTAGAGGTATGATATGATATCATCATTCAGCATAGCACAGCTTTAGTTCAAAAACTCTACTGCCATGAAATGATTAGGATAGTTGACTCAGCTTTTGGATCATGCTGCTCAATTTGATCCCTAGTTCCTTTTGTTTAAGCAGGGTTTGGATTATGCCATGATGACTGGAGGAGATGTTGCACCTTTAGGTCCACAAGCCGTTACAAAAATACACCAAATATTTGACTGGGCTAAAAATTCAAGGAAAGGCTTACTGCTTTTCATCGACGAGGCTGATGCTTTTCTCTGCGAGTAAGTCCCCCAACCCACCCCCCATAACAGTAAGAAGAAGGCAGAGCATGTAAAAGTAATCTTGTTATTCTGTTCATGAAAGTAGTACATTTTTAGCTGAAATGTCTGTCCTCAATGCAGGCGCAACAGTACACAGATGAGTGAAGCTCAGCGAAGTGCTCTAAATGCATTGCTGTTCCGAACCGGTGATCAATCGAGAGACATAGTTCTTGTACTTGCAACAAACAGACCGGGCGATCTCGACAGTGCCGTGACTGACCGAATGGATGAAGTCATTGAGTTTCCACTCCCTGGTGAGGAAGAACGCTTCAAACTGCTGAAGCTTTATCTAAACACGTACCTAAGCAATCAAAATGAAGCCAAATCCAATCAAGCATTCTCATTCAAGAAAATCCCCCAACAAATAACCATAAGAGACATAACCGACGACATTCTTCGAGATGCAGCTCGAAAGATCAAAGAGTTCTCCGGCCGTGAGATCGCAAAGCTCCTGGCCAGTGTTCAGGCAGCTGTTTATGGGCGGCCAGACTGTATCTTGGACTCCATGTTGTTTACAGAAATCGTTGATTATAAGGTAACCGAGCATCACCAAAGACTAAAGCTAGCTGCTGAAGGTGGCCATCCTGTTTAGCTGAGGAATTTTTTCATCGTAACATCACTTGCAGGGAAGAGCCATCATTTTTACCTCATTTTTTACCTCATTTTTTACCCATTATGTAGCATACAAACACTACAATTCTGTAGTCAAAATATTCATTCATGGGTTAAAAAAAACTCAAAGCTAGGAGTTTGGGCCAATGGGCTTTCAGGCCCAATTCTCATTGAAGCCCAGATTTCAATTATAAATCTTCAATAAAAATTCTTATTTTATCCATAAAAAAAATAATCATCTGTTAAGAAGCTCCCGAAGTTCTTGCGAATTGCGACTGTGACATCATCTTTACTTTCACTTTTTCCGCAGCTTTTTTTTTTTTCTTACCGGTTCTTGGGAAGATCATTGAACATGAATTTACCTTCTTATCTTTTTTACGTCTCATGGGGAAAGTAAAATTTTCATTTTAAATTCGGTGTCCTTCGGGTCGTAAGTTGGGCCGACAAAGGACGAAAAATGGTACGCAGCGGTCGGAACAATCTGTCGACGGTCGACCGATCCGATGACCTGACGGAGACAATTACAATAAACGGCGGAACTATGTGACTTTTCAGACAAGTTTTCGTGGAGAAACCAGCTGTGACGGTGGAGGGCGGTTGCTGCCGTGTGCGACGACACGTGTTACTCAGGTGGCCCGGTCCCCGCCTTCGGTGGTTTCAAATATTTGCCACGTTTTCTCCTCACTCTGTTTAAAACTGCTTTTCGTTCTCATTTTCTCTCCCTAAACGGAAAATGGAAATGAAGGATGCGGTTAGTGATTCAAAAGTCTCTGCCGCTTCTGAAGTAATTTCGTTTTTTCTTCGTGAGATTATTTGGTACCAGAAGTCGCTGCGATTGTGTGCGCCGTCGTCATGAGCGGCAGCGGAGAGGCGACAGAAGAGCCGGCAGACATTAGAGGATCGATCGGCAACATTGCCGCCGTCGAAGCCGAAACATGCAGAATACGGCCATGCACGATCGTTCTGAGAGAGAAACATGAGAATGTTCTCTAATCGATCTTCTCGCGCAGTTCTTCGAGGAAATAGCTTGCGAATTTCCTTCGGTACTCCTTATATGAAGGTAAACGCTTCGACCGCAAGTTTTAGTGTATTTCGTGGTGCTTGATGCCTTTTTGGCTCCAAAAAAGAGAAGGGCGCTCTTCTCGATTAGTGCATGCGATTCAAAGATCATTGCTAATTAATGCGAGTTCGTTCTACATATCTCGATGCAAATTACATGATTATTCTCATCATAAATTCTTCAATTGCAGTATTGTTTAATGGATTCGCTCATGCGTTTGAGGATCATTTTATTTCATTTTATTTTACCAAAGGAATAGGCTGCAATCATTTACTAATTACGAAACTATATTTTAGTACACTTACGAATGGATTAAAAATACTTAGAAACTGAGATCTGAGGAACTGGCTCAAGAACAATCATGGAGATTATTCACGAAATTTTTATCAAATCGTAAGAATCGTTTATCAGGTCTTATAAAACTAGGGTTTAAGACGTAAAAAATTAAGGTTTTGTGTCTATTAACTAGGGTTTAAGGCATAAATTGTTTTTGCATAATTGTGCTTGTTTACGTTACTTGAAAGTTGTTATGGAAGTAATGATTAACGATTTGATTGATCTTTCCAGCAGGAAAAGTTTGTGCTCCCAAACTGTTGCAAGAAAATGGAAATTTCTTGTGGTTCTAGTGGTTTTTATTTTATAATTGTTTATTATTCCGTCCGTTGGGGATATTTGTTTTCCTTTTGTCGCTTTCCGAAGGTCTCAAAAGCAGATTGGAGAGCGAGGGCTCAATCTCATTATACGGTGGGCGGTGGATAAAGCTGAGGAGATGGTGCCGCCGCAGCGAGGACAGAGAAAAAAGTTGAAATTGCTGCAGCAGCTGCTGTTGCTGGTGTGGAAAAGACATGAAAATTCAAAAGAAGTATGCTCCCGAAAGGTCAGAATGACTTCTAATAAAGCTGTAAATGCATTAATATGATGGTTGCCTGTCAGAACTCAGCAGTAGTGCCGCTTGGTAAAGTTGAAGCATCCCCATTTCTTGAAGCCTAACCCCATTTCACTAACTTCCCAGCTTGTCTCCAACGCTCTGGAGAGTGCCAGACGCCCTAGAGACGTCGGGTATGGGCTATTGATTTCAGGTAAGATTTCTTGCTCATTATTATTTGTATTTGTAACGTGTTTTTCTAAAGCATGATTGATCTAGTAAATTCATTTATTTTACTGCTGCAGAGACAAACTCGGTAAGAAATGGGATTAGCCCATTGAAATTTCCCCCAGCTTTCACGTATGCGTACGTTAGATGCCTGTAATAAGAGAAGATCTGAACAATTGCTCTTCCATTTTGTAGCAAACTATATGGAGCAATGCCATAGATGGAAGCATTCAAAAGCTTGTCATCTGGAGACCGCTTTAGATGATTCATTGACGTAATTAAAAGAGGTAACTATTATTATTTTGTGTTTCCCTTTAGAATTTATTTTGTATTGTTGGATTTGATAAATGCTTCATATCGAATAGTAATGCTTTTCATTTCAATAATACTTTACGTTAAAGACACTCATTGCAGAACACACCGCGTAGCCTTTAATTGCATTGTACACTAAAGACAGAAGAACATATCTGTTTCCTCAATTTTCCACCAAGCATATTCCCGCAGTAAAAAATTTAAGAGCTTCTTTCTTATCAATGTTTAACTGTCTGGGGTCATCTATTTACTCGAAATCTGAGATTTCCAGACCCTTTTCTCTACCAGACAGAGAGGCAGGGTACCATTTCAGATAATCCAATTCCCAAAGCTCCGTAACTGATTTAAAGCCTTCGCTGTTATAAATGTATTTTATATGTTCATAATTTTTATCAATCTGGGTTTATCTCACTAGCAAATTTCTAGTTCTGAAGAAACAAAGTTGTAGTCCTGAAAGAACAAATTTATATATTGAACATATTTAATTCCTTAATCATGAGTAGAATACAACGAAGACTAATTCCTGAAAATTTAAGTTGCAATTCCAGGATTGAAATAGATTCGTCCTTTTTTTTTTCCCACCAGTTTCTAGGGGCAAAAAAATATGGAAATGTAAGCGGACTACGCCTTTTCTGATATTATGAAAAAACACACTCATAGTACTTCTTGGATTATAGGTTTCCAACAAAATCAAAGCCTTCTTTAATGAGGGTTTCACCTCTCATTCGCTGTTCTGTCCCGGGGTTAACGAAGATTATAATTTGTAGATAATGACAAAAAAGAAAATAAGATATTATATCAGTCTACATTCTAGCCACAGAATTGAAATATTGGTATTATAGATGTAAATCTAACAGCCTACCATGCACTTTCCTTTCGCATCTTCCGCTCCGGCCATCCCTTTTTTACTTCTGATCCAGTTTCATTGGCTTTGTTTCGGGGAGGAGTTACTCAACTTATTTCAGTGTTGATTTTGGTAACATTGATGCTTAAAACATCCAGGTAAGAGGTAGAAGTAACACGACAAAGTGTAATGAGATATATTCGTTCAAGAACTGAATATTGCCTCTCTCCCTTGTTCGATGCTTACTAATATTGGTCTGTGTCACATGCACTTACTCTAAAATCTATCTTCTTAGAACTTAGTCAACAAGGATACATTATTTCACGAAATGTGTTTGAAGTAAAACTTCTAACAAGTTCTTACGTTTGTTTCTTCTTCATGGCTTGTTTGTTGTTGTGCATCCAAACCTTGAAAACTTGCCTCCTTACGCCCACCTCAGCGCAGAACTGCTGCACTTCCAATTCATCGTGTTTCTGAATTCTCCACCCCAGTTTTTCGGCAAACTCTTCCATCTTGTCCTTCTGTCCCTGTGTGAACTTTGTTCTAAATCGTTTTTTCATTAATTGTTGCTGCTGACCGAACAGGTCCCGGGCTCCATTATTGGACTGGTGAAACATGTTTAGATCTTCACTTGAAGACTCGTCCGGAGCTCCATTGCTTCCTCCAAATGCCATCATCGAAGAAATTGGAACTGCCGGCAATTGATGGTGGCGGGAGAGGGGAACTGGTGACCCATCAGTGCGATAGCCATTGTTTCTTATGGTGTTGGAGATGAAAAAGCCACTGGGTACAGCTAGCTGTGTGGGCTCGTGATCTTTCACCTCTTTCCGGTGAAAGTTCCGATGGCATTCACAGGCTGCACACTTCAAGGCCTCGGGGGTTCCAGTTTCTCCACCAGGCATGAACTCGCCACAACCATCGAGAACATGGCCTCCAGTACTCGCTGCGTGGTTCTTCAAACATTCTCGATACCGAACTGAAGGAATAACATTATTACTTGCAGGTGGTGTTCTTGAGATTGATCTGCTGCTTGCGATCGGCTGAGTATCTGCAGAGGGTGAGGCAGTAACGGAGGTCTGGACTGGATCTGGGGTTGCTACAGGATGGTCTGTTGTGTGTTTGTGCAAATACTGATGCAGACTCAGTTTGTGATGGTTTTGATTCAGTTGATGAGAGAAATGGAGCTGGGGTACTGTGTGATCTCTTCTGGTATCAGCTGGTGTTAGATGTGAATGATCAGAATTAGGCAGTTTGGTTGAAGATTCCGTATTTGATTGATAGCACAAAGGGGAAGGAGTTCCTATTTCCTCATCTTCACCTCTCATCTCCATTATATCTGATCTCCAAAAAAAGGTAACAAATCTAAACTAGCTTACTTTTGGGTGCCAATAACTAAGCCGCCTTCCACATCATTACCCTTCTATATCCTAGACATTCATTTGGATCTTCCACGAACTAAGCAACGCTAAGCTCCCTCTGATCATGATCTCAATTAGCCAGGTAGCTAATTAATCTCCAGATTCCTTTGCTAATTCCTGGTGCTTTCTTGCGTCCTCCATCACTCCCAATCCGTTCTCGTAAGTGCTACAAACTGTTGGGTAACAGGAAATAAATGGATTACTGGGGACGGAAAGACAAAAGAGGAGAAATTTTCAACATCTATGAATTTGAATTCATACAGAGAGAGAAGGAGAGAGAGGGACCTACCAGCGTCTGCTATCAAAATCTTACCTTTGTTAAATTGGGGAGGGAGGGGAATATGAAGAAATATGCAGTAAGTAAGTAAGAGCAGCAGGAAAACGACAATAGTGAATATGGAAGCTGCTGGGGGATGGATGCAATCAGAAGAAAGAGAGTATAAGAAGAAAGAAAGATGGTGTGTAGGAGAAAGGTAAAGAGAGGGTTTTTTTTCTTTCTTTTTTTTTCGGTGTTTCCTACCACCCGCCCAAACCCAAGATCGGAAGCCGCAGGTGTGGGGGTTTGGAGAATAAAGTGATGACTGCAGAAGAGGACTATTCCAGCAAAACAACCGACAAGGTCATGTTAGTCATCTCCCACAGCCTGCAGCTTTGGTCCTGTTTCTAATAATTGCCTTTCTGGGTACTTTCTGAAACCCTAAACCACTCCCCACTTCCCTAATAAATGTATTCAAATATGCAAGACAGCAGGAGATTAGATTAGATTAGTGACAAAGCCCAAGCTGGTTTTCTGACTAGACTCTAAACTCGGCTGCCCCTTGCCTGGAATGGGATTCTCCCAAGGACAAAAACAATACCTCTAAACAAAGGGATTATTATGGGCAAGATTTTATGAGGGGTGGGGTTATAAAGTGAAGGAAGGGAAGGATGGTCCACTTATGTTTGTAGTGTCAGATTCTCTTTCCCCCTTTCCCCATCAAGGCTGTGGCTGTCTTAATGTTTCTGCAACTCCACTCATCCCCTAACACAACACTTTGCTACGTCTCCACTCTTTACCATTTATATCAATCGCTAACTTTTGGGGCATTTGGTGGATATCTAACACTGCACGCCAATTTGTACAACACTCACTCACCACTCTGGTTTTTTCACCCTTTTCTCTCTTTCTTCATTATACCTCTCCTTTATTTGGTCCACCCCACTTTCCATACCTCTCGCTCTAGGCCTGTCTTCTTTGTTTTTTACCACGCCCCCTCAGTCCCTGCTCATTTTGACCAGATCTTAACGCATTCAATTCACTGATTTCTTTGTACCAACACAGCTGAAGTTTGCTTTGTTCCTGTTCTACCGTCAACTTTCAACAGTTCTCTGCTCCTCCTTTCTCGGTAACTTTTTTTTTCTACCAATCCCTACATATGAATGATACAATTCCTTATGATTTACTGATCTTGTATGAGTAAGTTTTCAGCTAAGTTTAGTTTTGATTATCTAACAAACTCTCCGTTTCATTAAATAAGTTTAAATACATTCAAAGTTTAGGAGAAAAAATGGAGCTTTGTCAGCCTACCTCTATTATTTTGTTTCTTTAGGAGAAAAAAATGGAGGTTCCCTATCTCTATTATTCTGTTTTTTTCTGGGCAGGAAACGCTAGAAGTTTCTTAATCCTTATTAATTAATTTGTATAATGCAGATCAGCTATTGCAAACTAATTCAAAGAATAATTAATTTTCTTGGATTAGCAACCTTATAGGATGTAACCTTTTAGAAAAAAGGTCTCGCCTATATTTAGTTAAGTATAAATGATTGCTTATGTATTTATTAAGCCTTTGCAAGCTGATTAATTGTTGCCCAACGTCTCTAACTACTAAGGTTAGCAATTAATTGTAATCAATAGCATAAATAATTTATGTTAACATGTGAACTTAATTTTCTTTATTAGGTTTCACATTTAATGTTAGCTATTTGATTTCCCTCTTTTGTACTAAATTTATGGTAATTCACTTGATGGAATGGACTTTTCTTTTCCCAATGTTTTAGAATAGGGTAGGATTAGATAAGTGACAAGATTTTTTAACCGATGGATCATAATTTCGTACCTTTCAGATCTACAATTATTACAGGACTAATTAATTTGACATCTAATCCTCCTTTAAACCATTGTTGAATTACAAAATGTCGAAGTTATTAAGAAATTCCAGTAAGCTTTTAAATGAAACAATGTCCCATAAAAACCTCCTTCATAGTTGTCTCATTCCAAATCAAGATGTGGCCACCAGCTCCACTGTCTTTCTATGTAGTTCTGAGTGTGAAAGTTCAACCATACCCTTATGATTCTTGGAGAGAAAATTCATGAGAAGGGTATCAAGGACCTTTCACATACGCCCCGTGGGAAACGACTAAATTGAACACCTGCTGATGCATATGAAGGTAACAACGATATTGTTAGTTTTATTTGCTAACTGTTGATTTGATTTATTGACATTTAAGTTTTAAGTTTTTATATCCGACATTTATTATAATGTTATGTAATTATTTTGTAGCCAAATAATACCCAGAAAGTTTGACGAATTAGTGAACTTATAATAATTATAATAGACTCATGCAGGGTTTTTTTATTTTTTATTTTTTATTTTTTCAATTGGGAAACATAGATCTGAACGCTAGGTAAGATCTTCAAACACATTAGGTTTCTCGAAACTATATAAGGACATTATTTTATATTTTATATCTGAAAAATAATAGTTAAATTGGTCAAAATGACGGCAGTCGATGGCAGCAAAACGCTGCGTTTTGTGGTACGTGGGAAACTTAAATGGCTGCTGATCTTGATCGTGTTTGAGTCAAACAAAGAGTGCCGAAGAAGTGTTTTAATTTAGATCTTAAATCATTTAATTATTAAATTATTATTTTAATAACGTAATTAATATTTTAGGTTATCCAAATCCACACGCGTCCCATTGGCGCAGGGAACAATTCCCAACCAACTAATATTAATATTAAAAATAATAAAACTGATAACGTGGCGAAAGCCCAGTCCCATTTCCTTTTCCCTCCCCATTTTCCAACGCGCCTCCACGTCACCATTTATTTTCCGATGGAATTTAAATTCGAAAGGTGAGAAGCAAATAATTCCTAGGTTTTTAATGGGCTTTTGGGTCCAAAAACTGAGCCCATCCAAAATTATTTTTAATAATTGAAAAAAAAAAAAAGTCAAAAAAATAAAATTATATATTTTGTCGTTTAGCGACATGGAATAAAATAGAGTGATGGAATGGATGGGTGTGTGAGAGAGAGAGAGAGTGGAAGCTCCACAAACGCTTGGAGAGAATGTTTAGTCAACCAAGTAATCCAAACCTCTTGAATTTTTATTTATTTAATTTTTATTTTATTATAATTATTATTTGCGTTACGTAAAAAAGTTTTGGTATTTCTTTCTTTTACCGCTAAATTTTGCATTTTCAGTGTCGGTTTCGTACTTTTATGTCGGGCACCCTTTTCTCTCTCTCTCTCTCTCTCTCTCTTCCCACTTTCTCTCTTTCCGACAAAATTCGTTATGCGCGTACCACTACTTACCCGCACGTGTCGAATTATTATTCAATGAAGCCCAACCCACGACTTATTGGGCCGTCTCAGGCCCACTCGGAATCTTCATGGGCCGTTCTTTTTGTACTATTTTGGGCTGATTTGTGTCTGATTGAGCCTGGTGAGTTTTCTATGGGCCTTGATGGGCCGCTGTCTTTCGTACTTGATTTAAATGGGGATTACTTTCTTTTTCTCTCGGATTTGTCTCTCCCAGCGTCCTTCTTCGCCTTCGTCAAAACCCAATTCGAGCGCCCATCTGGAATTTCTTTCAGCCGCCGCATACACGACGTTTCTCTGAATGCAGTCGACAATACGAGGGATCCATTTGAACAAGGTACCCATAGGTATATCCACTTTTATTATGTTATTAACTGCACTGCTGCATTTGTGTTCATTTTGATTGTTTGGGCATTGGGGGGAATCCCTTTATCTGCTGCTGCTGCTGCTAATTTTGAATCAATTGCTCTATATCTGTGTTGCTCTTTGAACCCTTGATGAGAGTTAAATCTATGAACACCTACCTCCATAATCTCATTTTCACTTGCTCTTCATGCTTCCATTCACCATCGCCCAAAACCCAGTTACTACACCCTAAAATACCTCATTCATTTGAGGATTTTATTTACCATTTGTTCCACGTTTGAGAATTCTATTAGCATAACTTAATTAAAGATATAGTTAAGAAATTATGGACCTTCATAATGATATTGTTAGTAATTGCGACTCTCCACACTACTATAACATTGTCCACCTTGAACATAAGCTTTCATGACTTTGCTGAGGCTTTCTCAAAAAGCCTCATATTTCTTTACTTATAAACTCATCGTCTTTCTCTAAATTAGTTAATATGAGACTTACTTCCAACAATTCTCAACATATATAATATTGTCCACTTTAGAGTATAAGTTATATGACTTTGTTTTTGTCTTTTCATGATCATTCTCTTAATTAGCCAATGTTGAACTATTCCTCTCAAGAATCATCAACAACTCACTCGTTCACCAGGTTGGACGACTTCTTTCAATAATTCTGGACACCCCATAATCTTGCTCTTCTATCTAAAACATTTGAACAGTATTTATTTTGAGGTTCTAAACAACAAATACTATTTTGATGGGCTCAATTTCCAATGGACCCATAAAAAGAGATGTTCCAAAATCCAGGATTGGCCCACCTGTTGAGCCCAAAACAGATATGTTGGGCTTCAAACTTAGCTATTCAAAAACATTAGTTAATTAAATATAATAGAACATTGGAACACTTAAGGAAGAAGAAAGCAGGGAGGAACAAACTTCATCGGGAATGAAGAAAGAGAAAGTAAGAGAGAGAGAGATGAGAAGACAAATCTATATTATATATTATAAAAATTTTAATATATTTCGATTTTCACAAACATGAATGTATAGTGGAAAATTTCTGAAAGGGAGAAAAAAAAAAAAAAAAAAAAAAA
>NW_019268544.1:2973411-2976390 GCF_002738365.1 Cucurbita moschata | reverse complement strand
AAAAAAAAAAAAAAAAAAAAAAAGGATGATGATGGTGGGGAGTCTGCGAAGGAGACAGTATTTCCAAAAACCCGTCTCCCCATCTTTGAAAATTCCTTCAACAACATAATAGCCCTGCCTTTCTTTCTCTTTTCTCTTCTTTTTTGTTCTTCCCCGTATAAAAACAAAGTTAATTTAATTAAAATTAAAGAAAAAGAAGAACACCCCAACATCCTCCCCATCGCCCATCGTGCTGTTCTGTTCTGTTCTGTTCTGTTCTGCTCTGCTCTGTTCTGTTCTTTTCTCTTCTGTTGTTGTCTTTTTTTGATTTCAACTTGTGAAGTCGTAGTAAAGCTGAGGTTGTTCTGTGTCGTTGAGGCTCCATGACAGAATGGCCACGCTCGGATTCATATCATTCCCAATTCCATGAGCGAATCTGGGTGTTCTTTGGGTGTGCGAGTGGTGCTGAAGCCACGAGCTTGTCTCGTTTCTGTACATCGAACTCGCTTGCTGCCCTGAACTCGCTGCTTTTCTCTCTTCCTTTTTGTATCTAATCCCACACGCATTGCATAACGACTGTGCCAAATTATCAATAATCCATCAAATCCATATATTAATTGAATGGTTAGATAGAGAATAACAGAGGAGAGGATTGGATTGGATTAGATTAGATTGGATTGGTTTGGTTACCTTTGGGCCACTAGGGCCGTTGCGCCAGAGGGGGGTGGTAGTGGTGTCGCAATTGGCGCAGTGGCGAGCGAACATTTGGTCAGCATTGGAGCTGGATTTATCACCACCACGGCGGCCACTTTTGGAGGAGGGAGGATGTTTGGTGCGAGATAAATCCCAGGCGAAATTAGAAGCGGATTGCTGCTCCTCGCGGCGTTTCTCATCAAACTCCGTCATACGAGTGGAGGGGGTACCGAGAGAGAGCGTACAATCGACAACCGGAGAAGAGGATTGGAAAGAATAATGTTGAGATTCATAGTAATTGTTGTAAGCAGGCATGGAGAAGAAGGTGGTCTGCTGCCCGTAAAACGCAGCCTCACAAGAACACTCTCCGGCGGAGTAGCATTGGTAGCTTCCACAGCGTTGCATCATCTTTGTTGACTTTGAATATGAGAAGCAAGAAGGAAACAGAGGAATGGGTAGGAAATGAATGGAAGCAATGGGAGGATTTTATAAGCGAAATGGATGGATGGATGGATATATGTTGGGAGTAGTGAAAGTGAAGAAGACAATGCCACATCAGCAAAAAATGAGTCCACGTTGTCGGAATGAAGAATATACGGAGGAGAGGTAGTTTTGTTTTAATTCAAACCCCGTGGTGGGCCCAACAAATGAAACCGATGTCTGAATTGTCTGCTCTTGTCAGTCTGATTCAGTCAATGTGGGATGTAGGGTTGGAATAAAGCCTTTTGTACATCTATGTCTATGTGTGCGCTTCTTTCGAGTGTCTCACTTACTACTTTGAGTATAAGCTCTCATAATTTTAGCAGATAGTGTTTCGTACTTATAAATTCATGACCCATGTGAGACTAATATGAGTCAAACTCAAACGGGAATGAAATGTAGGTTAGCTTCCTTGGCAAGGAAAATGAGGAAAAGGAGTGTAGTTTGAAGTTCGACTTACATTTCACGAAACCGAAAATGGTACTTTAAGAATCTTGAGCTTAGAGGGGGGAGAGGGGGGAGAAGGGGGGAGTGTTTCTTTAATCACGTGCCTTTCTTGGTTCGGATTCTTAACGTTTGAAAGTGAACAAAATGAGGAAGAAGAAAGATGCGATGCGATGCTTGCGATACTGAGGCAATCATGAAAGCAAAGGACTGTGTTGGGTCTCCTAGTTTTATTAGGTTATTAGATTCTGAGTCAAAGATACAACCTCCCAAAAAGGAAAAGCGTCCTCCAAACATACATATATTATATTACAACTCAAATTAAAAAAAAAAACAAAAAAACAAAAAATCCGACCAAACTGGGCTTTGAAAACGTGGACCCCACAGGTTGTGTGTTCTGATGTGTAGAAAATAAATAAAAAATATAAAAGAAACAATCAGATCGTCTTGAGATTGATGATGATGATGGCTCCTCTCTCTCTCTCTCTCTCTCTCTCTCTCTGTACCAAAATAAAGATGCTCTCTCTCTCTCTCACTATTGCTTTATGAGAGTCCAATCCACGTAGGATAGGAATTGCCACATCATCTGTTGCTTACGTGGCGATATCTGTTGATTATTATTAGATGCGAGAAAGAAGTTTTGTTGGAAGTGATGGGTATGGGGACGTGGAATGTGGAGAGTGGTTTGCATGCATGCATGCAAAAAACGACAGTCAAATTAATGGCAAATGTGGAGGAATTCCAAACAATAATAATTAAACCAAGAATAAATAAATAAATAAATAAATATAAAATTAGTTATTGAGAGAGGGAAGGAGTTGGGAGTTTAAAAAGGAAGGAACACGACATCCTTTGGTTCCTCAAAAGCAACAAATGTCTTACTGGAATGAATGTCTGTGGGAACCTTTGCTTCCTTCCCCCCCAACTCTGCCCTACATTTCACTGCCTTCTTCTCCTCCTCCTTGTTTGTTTTTAATTAAATTAAATCAGTCCACCCTCTGCTTTAATCATAAGCTCTCATGACTTTGCTTTGAGCTCCTTCAAAAACCCCACACCAATGGAGAGAGCATTCTTTGTTTATAAACTCATGATCATTCCCTAAATTAGCGGAGACTTTCCTCCTCTAACAATAATTAGATTGTGATAAAAGACACATTAATATTTGTGGTAAAATTAAAAGGAGGGAGTTTGTACTACTACTTGTAGGTATAACCTGGAACAAGTCGCCTGCCAAAGTTTATACCCATTTTGTCCTCACTCTACCTAATTTTCATATTCATATTCATATTCATATCATTGTCTCTTCTTACGAGGGGCTCTCTGCAAATCTTTCGCTTTTTGTTTTGGATTTTGTTCGTTTTTTTTTTTTTTTTTTTTTTTTTT
>NW_019268544.1:2941863-2973019 GCF_002738365.1 Cucurbita moschata | reverse complement strand
TTTGTTTTTTTTTTTTTTTTTTTTTTACTATTTAAATTATTGTACACGAAATTATTATGTTGATGTGGATTGATGAATAAGTTTCGTTTTTATTTTTTTAAGAAACATATTTGAATTTTTAGCTAAAATTTTTAAAAATCAAAATATGGTTTTGAAAACTTTGGAGACTTTATTTCGTTTTTTTTTTTTTAATATATGTAAAAATAAAATAAGAAATTAATTTCTCTGTATTAAGCTTTAATAATTAGTAAAACTAGGAAATCTTTTTCTTTTTCTTTTTTTTATTTTCTCTTCTCAAATGATATTTTGTTTCTTGTGGTTGTTAACAATTAATAATTAGACGTGACTGCTTTTTCGAGTGCTGTTTTTTTTGGCTTTAATTCTTATTACACGTTGTCCTTTAATTGAATTTTAACATTTTGTTATTGAATTTAAGTTGGGTTATAAAATTTTCATTATTTCATTTAAGAATTTTATGCACAATTTTGAATTTATTTTCAGCATCTTATGCCTTTAACTATCTAATTTTTTATTTCTCTATTTTAAAATTTAAATTTATGAATATTATTGTTACTCGGGAGTTTCTTTATTTATTTATTTTTAATTTAACTAGAAAGCACTGCTTGAACTCATCTCTGCAATATACACTAAGCCGAGTATAAAAAATATGCATACTGTTCTTAGTTTAACAACCTATGTAGTTGACAGAACTCAAACCGGTTGTAACTAGTTGAACTATGATTAAATTATTTAATTAAAGGCGTAATTTGAAGGATGGGTGCATTGTATTATAGGTGTTTTGAGTTGCTTAAGATTAAAGTAATGTGGTGTGTAAGATTTGAAGGGTAAAAGAAGATGGTAAGATGTATGGGCTTTTTTGAGTGGGAGTTTGAGTTGAATCCAAAGAGAACGTTATAATAAGATCTCCCATCTTTTCTTAGTACTCTGAAGGGTGTTAAAGGGACACAAAAGGAGAGTTTGATTAGATTAACAAATAGTTTGTTCTTTCTCGAAAATGGTGTCCTTTGATTCGATTAATTCATCGTCACAATTTTCAATTCAATTTTGATGAAACGGTTTAGCTTGGTATCGGTGGACTTGGACCATTACAAATGGTATTAGAGCCAGCCATCGAGGGTGTGCCAATAGGGATGTTGGGCCTCAAAAGGAGGTAGACTGTGAGAACCCACATTGGTTCAATAGTTGCGACATTTGTAATCTTCACACGCTCACAACTAGTCTTAACGGAAACTCAAGCCCTATATATATATACATATTTTTCTCCGGTTTTGTGGCTTTGTTGGACTTTATGCGAGATTTGTCTTCGTCAATCAAACATCACTTGTGTGAAAATCTAAGCTACACACGCTGCCTGCGCATGCATGTTCAATTGTCTGCCACACAACTGACTTGGCTCTACACTAGGCCAAGTCATTGCCTCTAATCAAGACTAAGGTCTCTTAATGTAACATTGCATCTCATCTTGTCATCTTGGTTCCCAATCGATATAGTCTATATGTCTTGGCGTCATTCCAAGTCTCATGACATGTGTGGCAAAGCACAACGTTTTCAGCCCTACACTTGGGATGGCTGCGGTGGAGGCCTAGGCCATTACACCGCCCGTCCCGAGATCTTCCAATTTGGAATAGTAAGCAGGTTTGACCTTTTATCCCATCTTGATAGTCGGGCGACTCGCCACATCGGGCTATAAGATAGTAGCTGCATGAATCGAAGCAAAATACTAGAGTGGGCCCCTTGGCTCTAAACCGTACGTACCACTGTTCAATGCCATATTCCGCCGCGTAGAAACTTTTTCTTGTTCTATGGCGTGGGGCTGAGGGGATCCGTATATGTTGTTCAGGTTGATCAGAAGGAGGATATGAAGCAATGCTGGGTAGACCATGATTCCAACCATAGGAACTTGGAGTTCATATCATGGTGAAGGCAAGGTTGTACTCTTTCGATCTTCACAACTTCCTGCTTTGCCTAGCTCGTTCTCCAGCCTCACTCGTGGCTCTCCACGGGAGGGCCATTGAACAACTGGAAAAAGACCGAGCCTTGCTTTGCCATACACTCTGGTTTCGTCCCGTTGTTGCGTGACTATCTTAGTCAAAGGATCGGCCCGCCATTATTTAAATGTACATTTGATTGTTGAGGTATTAGCATCCGAATTAATAATATTTTAAATCAATGAATAAAATTAGAAATATATTGACAAGATTATTAATAAATTTATTGTTTATTATTTATTATTTATTTAAATAAATAAATAAATAATAAATAATAAATAAAACTGCTTCTCCGTCGTAGTCTTGAGAGTTCCAATCAAATCTGAAATCTAAAGCCTTCGCTCATTTGGACCCTCCCGCCTCTTCCTCTTCCTCTTCCTCTACCTCTTCGTAATTTCACTCCACACTCATCTCCCTCCTTCATTCTTCCTCGCCGTCATGGTCGTCATCTACACGCTCTGATTATCCACCTTCAATCTCACTCAATCACCTATTCTTGCTACGATTTTTTTCTCCGGTTTTAGGGATCCGTTTGCCTGGGTGCGGGCCCGAATTCTCTGGAAATCGGACAGGAAAGAACACCCATACGATTCCCCGTCGATCGCCAATTTCATATCCCTGAGTTGGTAGCTACAGACGACGGAATTGCGCCGAATTTCATCACGTTGATTTTGTTGGAATATTTGCGGTGCGGAGGCGGCGTAGATAATGGGGCTGCTTAGTATCATTCGTAAAATTAAAAGGAAGGAGAAGGAAATGCGCATACTCATGGTGTATGTAAAACTCTCTTTCTCTTTCCGCTTCGGTCTATTTCTCTGCATCTCATTCACTTGGATCCATTGTTGGTTGTGTTTTCAGAGGCCTTGACAACTCTGGGAAAACGACGATCGTTTTAAAGATTAACGGGGAGGATACTAGCGTTATCAGCCCTACACTTGGCTTCAATATCAAGACTATCATCTATCAGAAGTGAGCTTCCTTCCTAATTTTACCATGTTTTTCATTCATAATTATTTCTGGATTGAGATTTTCTTTTCAAGTTTTGGGATCTGTTATGCACACTCCTCACTCTTTAGTTGTTATTTAGCTCCAGCAAATAAATTGAGATGAACATGAACATCATGTATGGGTTATTTTGCAAGTCTTTCTTATTCTGAGAATTTTTGGTGATGACACGGAACAAATCTCATCTTCACTAATACATTAGTTGTTTTAACTAGATTCTAAGTTCTAAAACCTTAATCATCTACTTCTGGTTTGGTTGCTTTTTCTTGTGGGAAATTTTTCTAGTTCAGGTATTTGAAATTTTGAAATGCTATTAACTATTTTCTTTGATAGGTACACACTTAACATATGGGATGTTGGGGGCCAAAAGACTATAAGATCCTATTGGAGGAACTATTTTGAGCAGACTGATGGTTTAGTATGGGTTGTTGACAGTTCTGATCTTAGAAGATTGGATGATTGCAAATCAGAACTCGATAATCTTTTGAAAGAAGAGGTTAGAAGTCCCCCTTTTTTCATTGGGCAAATTGACAATGTCATAACCTATTTTCTCTGGTATAGTTGTGACTTGTATGTTGGTTTATGCATATATTTCCTTTATCTGTTTGATTTGGAATGACTGACTGCATCATTTCTTTAAACTGAAGTAAGCAAATTATAGGCTCCATCTTTCCATTTTCATTTTTTATATGAACCAAGACTATCACATTTTGGAATCGAAAATAATAGAGTTTCTATTTTAGCTTTGTTGAGAGCTAAGCTTTTAGCTTGCATATTCTTGTGTTTAGGCTCCCTCATGCATGTGTAGAGTGATTTTCACCTCATACGTAAGCGTACTCTCGCAATGCATGTGTAGAGTGATTCAAATCACTAGTTTAGAAACAAGTTTTCTTTACTCTTGATCTTTCATTAAGGTAATTCATTTCAAAACTTTTCCTTGGGTTGCTTCCATAACAATTTTTATATGTATTTGCGAGACATTACTAGTATGGACGATAATTTTGATCGTTTGATATTGTTTTCAAGTCTATAGTTTATTTTGACTCACGAGTAGTAAGTTATGAATTTGCTAGTGACTCGGCAAAATTTTTGAAGCATAGGCTTTATAAGTTGATATGTGGCCCTCTTATACTTTCAATCTGTGCTTTTGTGTATCCTCTCTTGTACTTTCATATATCATAATGAATCAGTTTCTTACTGAAAGAAAGATTAAAGTATACAAGCAGTAGATTAAATGTTAGCAATGCATGATCAAAGCTTCAATAAAATATTATATGGATGATAAAGAATGGTAATTTACTAATGTTGCCGATCATATTACAGAGGCTTTCTGGAGCATCATTGCTTATTCTAGCTAATAAGCAGGACATAAAAGGAGCTCTTTCTCCTGAGGAAATTACTAAAGTAAGAAGTTCCTCTTAGTTCAATTCTTCTTTGATTGGATCTTTTCAAGTTTTTTGTTCTGCTGAAGACCTTGCATGTTGTTATCGTTAGGCATAATTTAGTTCATTCCACATCTATTTGTAGGGTAGGCTACGTCCTCATGCAATAGTATTTTAGGAAAATCATGAGCATGAAATAAAGGCTGCATTGCATGTGTAGACTGCGAGGGCCAAAATGAGATTATAGTAACTGGCGTCTATTCTTCTTTCGATTATAGTAACTGGCATCTATTCTTCTTTTGAGGTCAGATGTTCTAAATCTCCATAATTGACAAACTTTTTGTATTAAAAAGAAATTACTAAGTTGGAGTTGGAGCTCTAAAAGAAATGCTGTCCAATGCCCAGTTTACAGTGAGGGGTTAACAAGAACTAGTACATTACTGCCTGCTTATTTGTTCATCTCTTGCTCTCCAGGTGCTGAACTTAGAAGCCATGGACAAAACCCGGCACTGGAACATTGTTGGCTGCAGCGCCTTCACTGGTGAGGGGCTGCTGGAGGGGTTCGATTGGTTGGTCCAAGACATTGCCTCCAGAATCTATGTGCTAGACTAGTACCTTTTTGATTCGATTTCTCGTTCCCGTGGAAACTGATCTAAATTTTGTTGAACATGTGTGTTGCTGCCCTTTCATGTTAAAGGCTCATCATTTTTGAAGAGTGATCGTAATTGTTTAAAATTATATATCTTTAAAGAAGAGATCTGGATGTTCATTTACATGGTTGAAAATACATATCTCAGGCAACGTCAGTAAAAGGGACTATCAATATGAGGCAACAGTTATTACTCTGGATTTATCAGAAACAAATCACATTGAGACGAAGTAAGGGAGCTACTTCAATAAGAACGGGAGAAAAAAAGTAATACACAAGAAACAACAAACATCCAAAGATCCACATTCGGATATGTTCATATATATGCTTAATGATTCATTCACGTGGATTATGCAATTACAAGCTTTAATGATTAAACATTCTAGTGGGTTCAATTCTCTTCAAGTTGATCAATTAATTTGATAAAGTTATACCAGCAAAATGAAGAGAATTGATCAATTAATTTGATAAAGTTATACCAGCAAAATAGCACAAACACAAAGTATTTCCATTCTTTTGTTGGTTGATGAAGACACCCGGATTTGAACTGGGGAAAAAGGGATTTGCAGTCCCCTGCCTTACCACTCGGCCATGCCGCCAAAACAATACAAAATATTGGATTGGCTCCATCTCTTTAGTATTTTACAACACACGATATCTAAAACTAAAAACCGAAAAACGTTACTTTCTTTTTCTATTAAAAAAAATGTGTATTTTACAACACAATATCTAAAACTAAAAACCGAAAAAAAAGTTACTTCCTTTTTCTATTGAAAAAAAATGTGGACTTTCCGTCACAAGCAAAAATTAAGGAGACAAATGGGAACAGTTAACTGTGAATTCGTAAATGATTCTTGGATTAAAATTGAAAATTAGGTTTCCCTAATAATATAAGAAAACAATCCAAAAATTGATACCTTACCTAAATAAATAAAAATTGATACATAACTGATCATTACTGATCCATCCATGAAAAAAAGAGAGTTTTAAGCCTACGCTTCATCATTCTTTGTATTGATTGCCTCTCCCCGCTTCTTATAATAATTATGAACTAAAGAATGTCTAAACATTAACATGATACCATCCCGTTTAATGTCTTCATAGATATCGTCTAAGCATGTAAATAATATTAACAATAAAGTTGATCCAGAGATCAGTAATCCATGATATAGATATCGGAAATACCTTGTATCAGGTCAAGCATGGCGAGCTCGTTCTCAGAACTGTTAAAGACAAGCACAAAATAAAGGGTGGCGAAGTGTTTGTATACAAGACGAGAGTCCTGCAGCACAAAACAAAAGGAGAATACACTCTGTAATTGCTCTATAATCGGCTGAACAAGGCCAACCAACATTCATTTTTGACAAATATTTAGCTTATTCAAGAATCATAATGAAATACATCCAACAAACAGTACCAGAAGGAAATTGTTGGACAAGGAATTATGCGATAAACGAAAAATTACCGGACCGAAGATGGGACTCAGCTTCCACGAAATTGCTGACGTTCTCAGCTCGACTGCAGAGTACTGTACAAACCGGGAAACAAAACGAAATCAAAATTGAAATATAGGTTAGTTCCGAACATTTCAGTACTTCGAAAGCATAATCGAAAGATAGAACTACGAACCTCCATAGATGCTACGAATGAGCTCCAGCTGCTTCCCGACGGTCTAAATTCAAGAATTCATCATCAGACAGATCATTAAAATAGAAATGCCGCAAAAAGGATATGAAAATTCGGCACGTAACTCCCAGAAAGGGACCTGAAAATCGTAGAACTTAGCAAACCGAGGCTTGCCCTGTGTGTTCATCACTATCACCGCCCGTATCATGGTGTTCCGAACTCCGAACACTCCGGCCAATTACTGCGCTCAAACGCACCATTTATACCGTCTGGATCTAAGAAATTGTCACGTCGATTGTCTTCTGGAATCTGCATATGCCAAATCACAGGCCACAAAAGACAATTTCCCGCGAAGAAAGATGGCCGAAGTTAAAATTTCAATGGTTGGGCCTGGGCCTAACCAGTTGTGTTCTTGGGCCACTGAAAATTGCCCTAACGAATTCTTCAAGACGGATGCAAAAATATTGGGGGATGAGACGCGCAAACAAGAGCTTCAGTATCATGTCTTCGGAAATCGACGGCGGCGACGGCGACGGCGACGACATAAGCCCCGTCACTGTGATCCTTCCTGAGGAGGAAGCTGATATAACCAAATTGTCTGTTATACATGACGATTTAACATCTGAATTGCAGCGCCAATTCATCCGTTCAATCAACTCATCACTATCGATCAGGCAGCTACGTTCCCAAGGTCTCTCGTTCCAGCTCTGGCCGGCGGCGACCACCCTCGTCAACCTTCTCGACAAGCAACGCTCTCATCCTGAAACCAACCCTCTTACTCCCACTCTCACTGCCTTGCGCAACAGTTCAGAATGTCGAACTCTGAATATTCTCGAAATCGGCTCCGGAACCGGTTTAGTCGGAATCGCCGCAGCCGCTACACTCGGAGCAAAAGTGACAGTAACCGATCTCTCGCATGTGATTTCCAACCTTCAATTCAACGTCGAAGCTAACGCCGACGTAGTGGCTGCGAACGGCGGCTGCGTAAGGGCGGCGTCGCTGCATTGGGGAGAACCCATTGACGCCGAGCTGATTGGGCAAGAATTTGATCTCATCCTGGCTTCCGATGTTGTATACCATGACCATTTGTACGACCCTCTAATCCAAACGTTGAGGAGCTTTCTCTTAGACGGAGGAAACCCCAAAATGGTGTTGCTGATGGCTCATTTACGGCGGTGGAAGAAGGACTCCGCCTTCTTGAAGAAAGCCAGAAAGTTTTTTGAAGTCGATGTTCTGCATACAGATCCTCCGGCGCCGGGATCAAGAATTGGAGTTGTTGTATACCGTTTTGCAGCGAAGCAAAGTAAGAAACCGGCCATTGTTTCAGCAAAGAGAGGTTGAATATCGATCTTTAAATCCATCATCGTTTACTGTATCGTGAATCCTTTTATTTGCCTTCTTCTAGCTCTCTTACAGAAATTAACATTCGTAAAAGAGACAGTTCAATTTTGTTCTGTTAATCAAATTGGAACTATGAACTTCTCTCATTGTTCTCTGCCCATTGGTTCAAGCTAATTTAGAAGCGAGATTGAGAACTTTCAGCAGGAGCCTATGCTGATGGATCTAATAATATATATTCTTTTCCAGTTATTCTCTACTTTCACAACAGTAAATATGTTCAATTAGTATAAATCTAGATGAACAAGTCAGCACGATACAGCTTGTGTTAGGAATCACAACTCTCCACAATGGTATCATATTGTCCACTTTGAGCATAAGTTCTCATAGTTTTGTTTTGAGCTTCCCCAAAAAGTATGATATTGTCCACTTTGAGCATAAGCTCTCATGACTTTGCTTTGGCTTTCCCAAAGTCATACCAATGAAAATAATATTTTTCACTTATAAACTCATGATCATTCTCTAAATTAGCCAATATCGGACTCACTCTCAACAATCCTCAACAGCTTGAAACTATGATATTTATGGTACATAACCTAGAATTGCTTTGTTGTTACGTCAAATTTAAAAGCCCAAAGCAACCAATAAATATAGAAACACATTTTCAACGATAACATATTACATGTTAACTCAACTTACTAGACTAACATATATACAACAAAATAAAACAATAATAATAACCAATCGATGGACTATATCACCTTAACGTAAAATTGCTAAAAAAAAACTGAATAAAAATAGTAATGGTAGTAAATAAACCAACAGTGATGAAGAAACTTGGTCCAATATCTTCTAACTAATATATTTAAAGATGATATTAGATAATATGACTTCGTGTCCCATAATTGTGAAGCACTCATGGAAGAGGAAAGAACGAAATTACTTACAGAAGGCAAAGTGAGAATGGTGGCTGCAGCGAGTGAATGGAAGTTCAATATCTAAACCAGCATCAGCCTAAAACATTATTGACCCATGCTTTTATTTAACAATCCATTCCAAGCCATATAAACACAAAAACCTAATCATTCAGATCCGGATGGATTCGAACCACCAACCTCCCAAAAACCAACCTTATTGGCCTTGAGCGCTCTACCACCTTTGAGCTACAGGTCTCTCCCAAACGGTCTCTACAACAACAACCATATCAAATCATGAACCCAATATAGATGATGCATAACAAAGACATCACATACGGATGGTATGATCAAATACCCCTATCTCGTATCTTCCCGTCGCAAAAGATAATAATACATTCAATCAACCAACGCTAGCAAACCAATAATCATTTTCTAACCTAAGACTGTGAGTTGCAGGAGTACAGATGACGGGTATTGAAGGAAAGGAGCTCGTACAGGACAATCTGATAACACCAATAGATGAATATAAGAAGAAAAAACAGATCAAACATTAATGGATTGAAGATTGCAGCAATTAACAGGGCTTTCACATCATAAAGAACAAAAATATTAACAGAACTCAATCCACAATAGAAAATTATTCAAGGGAAAGAATATGGACAATCGCATTTTTCTGTATTCTTATTGCAACCAAGTGAATATCCTAACCATTCAGGAGCGTAATAATCAACGGTGTATTTTTATTTACAAGTTTCATTGATTCTTCAGCTAATAGAATAACAGGGTAAAATGCCGGACTACAATTATTGTCCGTAATTAAGCAAGTTCAGAAAAGCACAACGACGTTGGTTAGATGAGATTATCTTTTCCTTGAACGAGAGTAACAAGGTACTCTTAAATTACAGACTACCACGATAAATCTATAAACTCGTGTAAAAGAAAAACATAACATTAAGTTAACTAACAACATCGGACGAAATCAGATCTTGAATTTCCTCCATAGCTTAAACAAAAAAGAAAGAACATATGTAAAATGGAAGGAGAGAAATGAAGGACGCATTTCCTGCCTAATTAAATGAGAATCTAAAAAATTCAGTTACCGAGACTGTTCCACTTGGGCATTTCAGGCATCAACACAACCAGCAGATCCGACAGCTCAGCATAGCGAAGATCATATCAGCATTGAGACGCTCGGCCCGATCCAAAATGAGTTGTCCATGCGCCTCTCCATTACTAGATAGCGATTTACAATGAAGCAGTAATAAAATGAAGGGAATATACAAACTTAGGCCATCAAAAGTGACATAAAATGAGCATAATATACAGCAAGACCAATTTGGTGCTGCTTAATAGACAAAGTAATGGATTTACGCGCATGCACAAGCATCTGCCCGTAAAGACAAATAAAGATATGAAATACTCGTTTAATCTATGTATAGGGATTTTTATCAGAAGGGGTGAAATAATGGATATCTTTGTCGTGGCATACGAATGATAATTCTACTTAAATATTAAATTGAGCATGACAAACCTTACTTTGGTGCTTGAATATTCTGATGAATGGGCAATACTTGGCTCAAATTAAAATTATATGCTCGCCTACTTACGGAAGATTAGTCAAAGTTATTCATGGACTGCATGAGCGGGAAGCAAGCGATCTCTCAGGATTGCAAACAGGTGCGGTCAGCAAGGCATAATATGAGAAAGATAAAGGAAGAGAGGAATCGGCACAGTTCAGTGAGGAGGGACCCCGGGCAATTCCCGTGCGATTCCCCCTAAAAACACACAAAAAAGAAAATTTCATTAACGTAGTTGACCTGCCATGCAAGCTCACCTGCCATGGCAAAGGTCGGATGACAAAGATTGATCAGAAACAGTCAACCTAAAAGTATAGGGGTACTGCGGCCTGATATCTTATACATCCATCATAACGCGCTAATCAAATCAACCTTCCTTGGATGAAACTAAATGTTTTTAACTGCCAAGAATTTCTTACGGTTGTAGCAACCCGAGAAATTGTTGAATCGGAGTCGTTTCTCCACCTCGCGAACAGTATGGAACCTTTCCAATCGTCCTTGTATTGAGAATCTATTTAGACCGGCAATTCAATTGCAGAAGACCTGGAAAATCCTGCGAGAACCCTGTTTTCTTATGAAAGACGTTAAAACCACGACCGCGACCGCGATCGAAGAGATTTTCGCCGCAAGATAAACATGATTGCACACCGTGAAAAGAGATCTCCAATCAGACTGAAAATCGGCAGACAACTTAAAGACAACTACATCTGGAACATTATACGAACCAAACCTGAAATTGGATCTCCAAGAATTGAGGACGACGGTGATCGTAAAAGAACAACAGATCAACACTCACAATCAAAACTTCTAAAAGCGTCCCACGCCAACAAGACCGAAAACTAGTGCCGATTGAGAAACAAGGTAAACAGATATGGGACGGGAATGGCGGGAATGAGCCCTAATGGCTAATTCTTTATATAAGGGGGGGAGATGGCCAAGTCAAATGAACCGTTAGGATTTAGCGATACAGGTAGATATGAACGGCTGTAAATTCGTAAGACAGTTGGGCACGTAGAAAACGTGAAGAGGCTGGGGCTCCGTTTGTCTAAAATCGCGTTGATTCCAAGCAACTACGTTATGCTTGCCACGTGATCAATGGTTAATGATTATCCGAAATAGTTTTCCGTAATATTCCTCATATATACGGAGATAAATGGGTACGAAAATCTTTAAATATATTTTCATTTAAAATTTTTATTTAGTTACCATTTTTTATGAAATAAAATAATTTTTGTGTCAAATATATAATATATATATATATATTCTCAAATATATTTTTTCTATTTTTAAAATAACATACTTCAGATAAAAATTAAAAAAAGATAATCTCCTCTTCTACGGCCCCGGTGCGGCGGTACGACTACAGAATTTCCCCAGCTTTATAGCATGACACGTGTGTGAGCTTCAGGGAGATGAGACACCGTCAAACTGGACACGTAATCCTGCCGCTAATATATTCATGAATGTTTTATAGTTTTATTTGAAGGGGGAAACAGAGAGGAGTGGAGCGCCGATTAATGAGAGTCTCAAAAAAGAGTCTAGATGAAGGAGACGGTTGGATACTTATGGAATCAGATTTTTGAGGTTTCGGTCAAAACAAAAAGATCTAGAACTGCGTGTCTTGATTGACAGCGCAACCCACCGGCTTCTGTTCTTGAAATCCACAAAAACAGAAGACTAGGTTCAGTCGCTTTTATCAACATCACATCGAGCTCTCAAATTAGATCATCAATGGGCGGGCGCTATGTGATTCTTAAATCTTGATTAGAGGTATCTCTTTACAGAACACAAAAATAAATAATAATTGTTATTATAGTTCATAATTATGTAATAAACAAGTTACCTGGTTTCGTTTCAACGCCAGGAAGAAACTGTAATGATCGGGACTTGATTCCAGGCCAACGAGAGAAATCCAGGCGAGGATTCGATCAAAGAATACTCACAGCTGTAATCATACTTCCATAAAAGGATTTGAGCTTGACTTTTCGCGTAATGGCTGAGATTTACCGCTTCAAACCCGCAATTTTCCATCATCATTTTCCACTGTTCTTTGTCTTCCATCCGTTCGATTTTGGCTCCCGGCGACGACTCTGGTCCGACAATGTCGCCGATCTGCCGCCCCAGTACGAGCTTTTCCAGTTGCAGCCTTTCGTTTGAGTTGCGAGGTAATTTTGGGTCCAGTGATTCGAACACGGCTGAGTAGTATCGGAGTGCGTTCTTGAACCGGTTAAAGAACCCGACCCGATTCAGGCTGGCTTCGTATTCGCCTAGGGTTACGATTTTAGGGTTCAGTGATTTAGCGAGTCGCAAAACGTTCAGAACGACGCGAGGAGTTTCGTCGAGGAGATTGTAAAGTTGAAGCATGAAATTCACGGCGAGGGTTTCGTCGGAGTCGATTCGGAACGAGGATTCTTTCAGTTCTTCGATTGGGGTGAGGATTCGGTCAAATTCGAAGTTCAGTTCTAGAAGCTTGGCGAACTCGGCCAGTCGATTACCCGTCGCGAACAGCGCTGTGGCTGGGCAGTTTCCGAGCATCGGAGCTGGAATGCCGGAGATCCGGATTCCGGTTGGTTTTCCGGAGGAGCGGGTTGCGAGAGCTTGAAGAAGCGCCGCCCATTGAACTCCCTGAGAAATTCCAAAGTCGATTATGTGAATCTTGCTCGCGTTCTCTGTCATTTCGAGTATCGCTTGATTCGCAGTCAAATGGGCGAATTTAGAGTACGGGCAGGCGTCGTTGAGAGCTTTGTAAGAAATGGTGAAATCATCTGAAGTGGATTCCAAACAAACCAAACGATTCTCCGTTTGAAGTGATAATCTCCGGTACAGAGCTTCGAGGAAGTAAAAAGCGACTCTCTCCGTCGGATCTCCATGCTCCGATGACGATTCCTTAAGCTGGATAAATATTTGCGCCGCCCGATTTGGTTCCGATTCAGAAAGTCTAGCACATTCAATTAGGGTTTTCAGAAGTGGCGGTTTCGGTTCGTTCTCTGCAGAACTCGACGAACAGCCGTTAGTGTCCTTAACCACCACCGGTGGAGTCTTGGGAGTAAGCCCGGTCCATGAAACCACAGGCGGTAGAATGGCGGCTTGATTTTTCGGAGGTTCCGGGAAAATGACTCTGTTGAGATCGGAGGGTGAAGAACAGGGGATGGTGAGGCGACTGGGACAGGGGACAAAGGGATCATCACCGTAGAGAGCAATATCCGAATTAGCGTGCCACGCGTCGCAACCAGAAGGGAGATTAGAGCTATCCGTTGAATCTCCACCAGCCATTAGACTCTCCATCCACTCATCGGAGTCGAAATCTGCAGCAGCGCCGCCGTCGAAATCGGGATATCTGAAAGAAGAAGAATGGTGCTCTAAGTTCGGAAACTGAAAGCTCGTTTCTCCACCGTCGACCACTCTCTGCACCTGAAACGGATCGGAAAATCCAGCTCCGGCAAGCCCAAACCCCAAATCTGGACTGGATAGACCATGGTTCGAGCCACTCCATGGGTTCAGAGTAAAAGTGGAAGGGCTAGTGAGCTGCTGCTGCGGCGGCTGTTGTGGAGGCTGCTGCTGTTGCTGCTCCTGTTGCTGCTTCTGCTTCATAACTTGCTGAGCAATCGCCATAAGATTGCCACTGTCGGCACACATATTCGCCATTCTAGAGCCAAATAAAAAATCTCTAGTCACAAACATGCAACAAAAAAATTTAAAACAAGTAAAAAAATCAAAATCCCAGAAACAATGGCAAGTGAAAGAACACATACAGAAAGAGAAGCTGCCGGAAGTTAGCCGATCACGGCGGCAAGGTCGTCGGTGAAGCTATTTAACCAGAGAGAACGGAGAGAGTGAGAGAGAGAGAGAGAGAGAGAGAGAGAGAGAGAGAGAGAGAGAGATAAGCGTTCCCCCGAGGGAGCTAGAGAAGAGAAGAGGGTGGTCCCACTCGGCTTAGGGGGGGAAATTAACATTTAAAGGAAATAGTCAGAAGAGTTGAATGGGGGAGGACGTGGCATGTGGGGTCCAGTTGGGATCTGAGAAAACCGGATAAGGGGCATCCACGTGGAGGAGGAGGTGGACTGGCACCCGCTCAATCCGGGGAAGCTGACAAGAAGAAGTGGGGACCATAGAGCAAGTTCAGAGTGACGCGTCAATTCAAGGAGGAGACTCTGCCTCGAGAGCGCCGTCGGATGATGTATATGGGGAGAAGATCGTGTCCGTCCAAATACTGAAACAGTGCATGGCAGGGTTATTTTTGTCCGTCGAAAAATATCACACCTATTAATTCCCATTGAAATTAACCCATTTTTATTTTATATTAAATAATCTATTTAGCCTCCAAGAAAATTATTTGATAGTTTTTTATTTCAAATGTTAATATATGACGTAGAGTATTGAACAACATTTAATTTAAGATAGGCTTCATAATTAAATAATTTAGTTTTATTTGAAGTTAAAATCAATAATATTGTCTTTTACTAATAAATTTGTTGAAATTAATATTATATTTGGCGGAAAATAATAACTAAAAAAGAAAGAAAAAAGAAAATGACCGAATTGGGACACGACATATATGTTGTTAGTGTGCGGATTTCGTGTCCAAGAATAGCGATGTTTGTGGTTGCAACGAGGTGAAAAGGACAGGACTGTAATTGGACTTTTCTTTTCTTTTTTGTTATTTATTTAATTATTTTCGGATCGATTCATCGGGACGTATTTAGAATTGGATGGTGCAGAGAGCAGTGTAAGTTTGAATGCAGATAGCCTGTTTAGGGCCATAAAATAATTAATAAAATTATTGTATTGAAAAATTATATTAAATAAATTACTCGGGAGATACCAATTTTACCCTTCTTGGTTTAATTTCAATTTAATTTTTGGTATGGTAATTTTTTTTTTTTTTTTGTTAATAATTGTTATCCATTTAATTTCAAGTGTGTGTTTAATTTAACACCATAAACTGGTTCTACTGTATTGTATTGAACCCAACCAAGTCTCAACAAAATCCATCAAAAGCAGTTAAATAAATAATGAGGAAGCTTCTTTTTTTCTCTTTTTCTTATTAAAAAAGGTATAAAAACATAAAACTAAGAAATATTTTTTCAAAATAATTTCAAATTAAGGGATTTCATTGGAAGATTCGTATTAAAAAGAAATAAAACTTAAAAATGATTAACTCAAAAGAAATTTAAATAATTTTTTATTTATAAAGGTGGTGACTTAATACGTAATTTTCTAGACTAACTTACAAGTATATATATTTAAAGTTGTGGTAAATTTAAGATAAAGTTTAGGAAAAGTTTTAATTTTTTTTTAAAAAATAGAGAATTATACTTGATAAGTTACTTTAAAATAATAGTACAAAAAATTCTCAAAAATCCGTTGTCGTCCAGCGGTTAGGATATCTGGCTTTCACCCAGGAGACTCGGGTTCGATTCCCGGCAACGGAACTTTTTTTCTATTTTCTTTTCTTTTTTCTCTTTTCCGAGTTATTTGGGAACTTGATACGCTTTTGAGAACTTTCCAAATTGATATAATGTAGCCTAAACTTATTACTTACTTAGTCCCAAAATTATAACATTAAGTGATTTGTTTTTGTTTAATTAAGGTAACAATTTAGCCTAAACTTAAGCATTTGTTACTAAGTCCTAAAATTATAACATTTCCTGATTGGTTTAGGGTTTACAACAATTTAGCCTAAACTTAAGCATTTGTTACTAAGTCCCAAAATTATAACATTTACTGATTGGTTTAGGGTTTACTTAAGGTAATAATTTAGTGTTTGTAGTTGTTAAAATAAAAGAAACTTGATTCATATATGAAAAATGGCCTGACACCTACAGCTATTGATATCACTAAATGCTATAAAGGGAAACTACAACTATTGATATCACTAAATGCTATAAAGGGAAGGCTAAATGGGAACTTGATACGCTTTTAGTCCAAACCTTACTCAATTTGGGATCACCCAAACCTCAATTTGATTTAAAAAATCTTTCCTCCACTGAATTAGACTCCATAAACTCTAGAGGAAGGGAACTAAAGCGGGTTGAAAATGACTTTTATACATCAAATTATAACAAACTAGAAAGTTTATATAATAACCTAGGCCCACCGCTAGCCGATATTGTCCTCTTTGGGCTCTCTTCCGGACTTCTCCTCAAGGTTTTAAGACGAAGCTTTGAGAAAAAGTCTGAAAGAGAAAGCCCAAAAAAGACAATACCTGGTAGCAGTAGACCTGGCCCATTACAGTTTACTTAGAAATTAAATTGTTGACAGACCTGGCCCATTACAGTTTACTTAGAAATTAAATTGTTGACAGACCTGGCCCATTACAGTTTACTTAGAAATTAAATTGTTGACAAGGAGTTGGGGATAAGAGAGGGTCTCTGGAGTGGACATTGTTTTTGTTATTTTGCCAATGAACTCAAGAGAGGGGTTGGGACAATCAAAATAATCATGTTAAAAAAACGAAAATATAGTAATAATAATAATCTCCAAGACAGTGACAACCACCACGACCAAGTTTCATTTTAATAGCTTCAGTTTTCTCCTAAACACCATCCAATAGCAAACAAACCTAAACCCATCCACTGCATTTGACCTTGTTCCCACCTAAAGGACAGTAATCGGACCAAGCATTCAAAACGTTCTGCTTAAATAGTAAGTCCAGCAGTTTTAGCACATACATAAACTGTGTGCAAAAATCTGCATAACATGGCTGAAACTGAAACACTCCGAAGAACAGAACATACAGCACCAAGCATATGCAACGATGTTTGGGCAACTTGAGGCCAATTAACAAAAGAAGAAGACAATTCCAACACCGATCATCACAGCACCTACATGATATTATCATGAAATTTGGTATCTATCATCATAACCTGGAAAACAACATTCACATGGGAGAAGGGATGGCTTCTTAAATTATATAAAGAAAAGGGAAGAAAGTGAGCAGATACTTTACCATCAGATCACACTGCAGCATGAGAAACTAAAACTCTCTTGAATGAGATCTCTCTGTGCGTCTATATTCATGATTCAAATCACGCGACCTCTCTCTATCACGAGTTTCAGAAGTGCCACGTTCGTAACGGTAATCATCCTCCATTCTATCATACTGATCATAACGATCTTGGCCATGATGTTCGGGGTGATCATATTGCTCTCGACTTCGGTTGTGTTCAAAGTGATCATAGTATTGGGGATCATGATCAGTATCTGGTGGGTGTCTGTGCCCATGCGCAGGCTGATCATACCACCCATGACCATCCTCAGTTTCACCAGGATCAATATCTTTGTCCCTATCACCATGCCTGTCCTTTTCATATTTCGAATCTATCCGATCATAATCAGATTCCCTATCATGGGACCGACCACGATCAGGGTCTGCAAATCCCCCTTCGTGATCCCGATCCCTCTCCCTATCTCTGTCCCGATGACGATCCCGATCACGATCTCTGTCACGCTCATAATCACGACCTCGATCCCTTCCTCGATCACGATCACGTGTTCTATCTCGGTCATGCCCGCGGTCTCTCTCTCTTTCCCTTTCCTTTTCTCTATCCCTATCCCTATCTATTGTTCTATCACGATCTCTGTGATGTCTGTCTTCTCTGAGATCACGATCCTTAGATCTATCATGGGAACGTTCCCGAGACTTCTCTCTCTCTCTTTCTCTGTCTCTTCCTTTTTCATAAGACTTTTCCCTATCTCTGAAAACATTAAATTGAAGCTTAATTTTACATGGTATCATAAAATTAACAATAAATTGAAGTTATGTTTAAATGCTGAAATTATTACTTGAAAGAAGCATAAAATGTTGACAAAAAATGTTGATCTAAAAGGAACAAGATATGGACCATCATACCGCTCTCCATGGCGATCTTCACGAGCCCTAGGCTCCTCTGATCGAGATGGTGCTCCAGATTGCTGTTGCTCCCTGAACAAATTACAAATGCTTTCAGCATGGAAAATAATACATTAAATTCAGTCTCATTTTTGTAACTTTTAAGCAATCAACAAAAATATCTTCCCAAGGCACAAAAACATCAGATCGAGAATCATTTTCAATAGTGCTGTTCAATAGTACAATAATCATCAATATTTCTCAAAGGCATGCGCTTGAAAGAGCAGAAGTTGTTGAAATCATATCAATTACCTTCCAGCATGCCTCTGGCTATTTTCTTCACCTCCCACTCTGGTGGTTCCAAGACCACCACCCAGCCGACGTGGACGCCAATTTGGTACAGTTCTACCTCGCTCAACATCCACTAGTACCCTTCTACCATCAATCTTCCTACCATCAGCTTGTTTATATGCAGCTGAATAATTTCAGATGGAGGTAAGAAAATTAACCAGTTTCAAAAGGAGAAATTAATCAAATAGAAAGGGTTCAAAATTCAAATTGATTGAGACAAACCTTTCATATCTCTTTTGTGCATGTACTCAATGAAAGCATAGCCTTTAGGTTTACCTGTCACCTTGTCTGTAATCAATCGGACCTGCAAAACGAAAAAATCACACAAACAAGAAGTCATATTGCAGAAGAAAAGTTAAAACCTCTTTCCATTATGCATTCTCCGTAAAGGATCTATTAGTTTATAGATCATATACTATAAGAAAGGTTATCATAATCTAATCCTATTGGCACGGCAGACAGGCACTATGCCTAATTAGCCGTGCTCACCTTTAAATAATAGAGCTTCCATTGCGAGATGCATCACCACCAGCTAGAGTTGGAAAAACTGAAGTATTTGGGGCCATTTTACCAGTTGTTGAACACATTAAACTCCCCTTACCAGGGAAATTATTTTTCAAGTAATGCAAAGAGGTATATGTAATACAGGAAATACCAGGAGACCTTCTCAACGACGAAATTTTTTTGATGCCTTTAAAGCCAAAAGTAATACTTTTAGCAGCAGAAAATCCATGCAGTACAAAATTCAAAGGAGAAAGAGATGGTAATAATCCCTATGTGCTTTACCCAAGGCAGAAAAATAGGGAAGTTGACAATCTCCATTGTTGCTTGAATATTAAGGCCAAAAGACAATGAACATCACTCCACTGCCCAACCTAAAATTTTCAGCTTTGCCATGCATGGTGAAGCGCACCATCTTTGGGATCCGAACCGTAGAAATACCATCATTAATAATATTTGGCTGAATGTAGAATAACTGCCTACTTACCAGGAATTCTTGATGTATAGAACTTTACTAAGGAATTTCCTATTAACATCATGCCTCGAGAATTCTATAGTGCAACTGTGTCTGGGCAAAGACACAGTCGCTACGAGGAAAATGAAATACAAATGAAAGTCATTACTGCATACCCGCAGCTTTACCTGAGAGACTATTAGGAGCTTGAATTATCAATGATGAATCCAGGGAGGTGTTTGGCACTAATCTTTCTTCAAAAGTGGTTCCATCATAACGATCCAGTCAGGTAGAAATATGTTTTACTCCCATAAAAACTTACCCATTTGACTACTTTAGTTTAAATGGGGAGAAGGTTAAAAGAACAATATAAATAAGAGACCTGTTTGACATGTCGTTAATTCAGAAGGCCAGTGGAATCTTTTTGATGGGTTATTTTGAAGATTAAGCATGAACTGGTTCATTATCACTACAACATTTGACTACTTCAGTTTAAATGGGGAGAAGGTTAAAAGAACAATACAAATAAGAGACCTGTTTGACATGTCGTTAATTCAGAAGGCCAGTGGAATCTTTTTGATGGGTTATTTTGAAGATTAAGCATGAACTGGTTCATTATCACTACAACAACGAAAAACATTACAAGAAAAGCTGTTAACTAAGACAACCCACCAACGAAAATCCTTGCTTAGAGATGCCACTAGACCAAACTGACGGTGGTTTAGAATAGTATAGATTCTAAAAAAATAAGCTTTAGAGAAAATGAACCCAAAAACATGATTACTACCCAAAAAACTCTCTGATAGTAAAAATGAAGCATTTAATTCACCACACAAATATTAACCTCTTACCAAGCTCCATGAGGATGCTCAAATACCTACCCGTTTGATTGGCCCATAAGACTCAAACTCTCTTTTGATTCTGCTCTCAGATGTCTCGTAGTTCTGCCATCACATAACGATCATTTTAAGTAAAACAATTAGCTTAGACTAAAAACTATGTACACTACATTTTACACACCAGTCTAGCCACAAAGAGAGTTTTGTATGGATCTCCAGTAACATTTGGATCGTCACGTTCAAGATCTGCACAAAAGTACGTAGGTAAGACACAAGACATTGAACGTCTTTTAACAAATGGTGTTGAAGTATTGAAGAGATTATCACATTTTGGAAGCTCCTCAACAGCTTTCTGTGCACCCTTTTCAATTCTTAACAAGTGAATTCTGGCCCTCCTTTGCGACTGAAAAAAAAATTAAGACTTCTACCATCAATTAATCTTCATAAACTAGTTAGGTGGAAAAAAAAAAATTAAGACTTTTACTGCTAGTCTGCAAAATAGATACCACCATAAGTAAGAGGCAGCACAGATGCTGTTTTAGAACATTGTTTCCTACGTTCAGTTTAATCGTATCTTTCTGATTTCTCTGTTGTTTAAAGACAATTGAAGCATTGCTTCCTTCAAAAACCATGGCCAAATAAATTGTTTGTTACACACTAGCCTAAAAATGTACAAGCCACCTAATTTCTAATCCTAAAACTGTGTTTAAAACACAAACCCTTTGGCACCGTAAGTGACAATAGAGCCTTGAAGTCATAAGCTTAATATTCATTTTCCTTATTATACATTCATATACTCAACACATATGTATTGGAGAGAGAGTATGAATGGTTTAAAATTCAATCTGACAATCATTAAGAAGTGAATCATCTTACGGGAGTTTCACCCTCTTGAACAGGGGGTGCATATTCCGGATCATCAGGTTCTGCAAAATGACTCACAAACTGGGCCATCCCTTCAAAACAAAATGAGATAGAATTATATCCCTCCGCGAAAACAATGAAATGTAAAAATAAAAATAAATTTTAAAAAGTGCATAAAATATCAATAAATGATATGCAAGTTTTGAAAAGTAATTAAAACCTGTTAATGGAGGACATTTTCTTTTTTCTGGTGGAGGCTTATACTCCAAAGGCGGTCGGGGCTCAAAGAGCTTCAGGAGATTGGCCGTAAGACCAGTGGGATGACTCTGCCCAATCTGCATAAGAAGCAAAATTAAGAAACCGAAAGATTCCATAATCGAATGTTCTACAAACACTTTAAGCTTCTTCTAGAACCATAATCCTCACTTCAACTCCCAATAATGATATTATGTCATCGCTTCACACCATCTGCCTCTAACAATAATTTTCCCCTTTTTTTTTCCCTTAACAAGAGACTGCACCTTACATTGACAGCACGTTGTAACAATTTACGAGCCATTCAACGGATAAAACTTAATTTGTCATCTCTAAACATGAAAACGAAAGCCGATCGTCATGAAGACGCAAGACCTATTACAGCAGCATTTATCCATAATTTTGCGACACAAAAAGACAAATCCGTATTTCTTCTAATGAACGAGTGCGAAATAACTTCTTGAAACCCTAGCTCTCTTCAAACAAACCAAAATCGAACGCTCCTACAGAAATAACAATAATCATCGAAAACCATTCCACCTACCAGCTTAAGCTGAAGGACATTAGCACGATTCTGGGCCTTGGTACGAGCCTGAACCGCGGCGTTTTGGTTCCGCATGAAGGCATCATTGTAATCTCCCATGGCAGCGCACGATCGTCCGTAAGACTAGTACAATAACGAAGAATTTGTACGAGATATCAAATCGAGTGGAGGGAGAACATCGGTGAGTGGTTTCTGCTCGGATCTAATTGGTACAATCGTGTCCCGACGTAGGGAACGAAGAAGAGGCGGCAGCGAAAAGACGGAAATGGCTTAGCGCTTTAACGAGAGTATTTATACGCCGTTCTGCAAGGCCGGATTATATATGGGCCAAACTTGTCGACGGTACTTAAACAATTACACTTCACGAATCCTTTTTCTTTTCTTTTCTTTTTTAACTTTTCAACAAAATTTCATCTTTTGAATTTTAAAATAAATGTTTATTATATGGAATTATGGTAATTTCTTTGTTAGAAAATAATAATAAATCATTGATTGTCCACTTTGAATATAAGCTCGTGTGACTTCCCAAAAAACCTCATACCAATAGAGATAGTATTCATCACTTATAAACTCATGATCTTCCACTAAATTAATCAATGTGGGACTCACTCCCAACGATTCTCCCCTCAAACAAAGTACACTATAAGCCTCCCCTGAAGCTTATGGAGCTCTCGAATAGCCTCCCCTTAATCGAGGCTCAACTCCTTTCTCTGGAGCCCTCGAACAAAGTACACCATTTGTTTCAACAATTCTCCCCTCAAACAAAGTACACTATAAGCCTCTCCTGAGGCTTGTGAAGCTCTCAAATAGTCTCCCCTTAATCGAGGCTCAACTCCTTTCTCTAGAGCCCTCAAACAAAGCAAACCCTTTGTTTGACACTTTAGTCACTTTTGACTACACCTTCGAGGCTCACAATTCTTTGTTCAATATTTGAGGATTCTATTAACATGGTTCTTCAATTAATAATTACCGTAAAGATTTTGGATATTAAAAATGATCGTAAAGTTGCATATTACGTTTCTTTTTAAGTGACTTAAATTCGTTTCTAGGTCGTTTAGTAGTTGTACGATCAGCCTATATAGGCATAGAGAAGATAGTAGTTCGAGTTGGAATTTCGCAGCTCTCCTTGTCTAATGCATTTGTCTCAGTAGCTAATTTTATGAAAGAAAACACCTTTTTCATTGGAGAAGATATCCATTTGTTTCATTCCATTAGTTAATCTAGGAAGGCCCAAATGAATCAAAAACACTACTTGAAGCACAAATTTGCCTCAACCTGCACCTAACCCGCTGGGACATGGGACAACTCTAAGGTTGAACAATGACATTACATGAGATATTCAAATCGACAATCGACAATCGACAATCGACAATCGGCCTGTAATAACCCGAAAATAATAAATAAATTAATAAATTAACAAATTAATTAAATAAAAATAAAAATAAATAAATAAATAATAATAATAATAATAATAATAATAAATAAAAAAAAAGAAGAAAAGAAGAAGAAGACAGCAGCAGCTTGAAGCTGCTGCCATGGAGAAAGGAAGAATGGACAGGTGTGAAGGGAAAAGAAAGAAAAGAGAGGAAGATAAAGGATGTGGAAGCGTATTAGGGCTGTATTAGGTTTTTAAAAAAGAAGAAAAACAAAGAATGGTGATTAGCGAAAAACCCAGAAAACAGAGGAGGAAATTTTTGAGAATTCGAGTTTTGGTTGCTTAAAATTGGACATTAATCGAGGGTAAAGAAAGAGGAGTTGTTGCTGAGGAATCATTTGGGGAAGGGGATACGGCCACGAGCTGAAATCGGACGGTGATTCGAAGGTAACGAAAAAACCCATATCACCGAACCTTTAAATCTCGATATCTTGGTTCGTATTGTATAATAAGTTATGATATATGGCTTGTTAGAAACGTAATAAGGAGATCTACAAATTTGTAGAAGGAATCAGGATGAAATTCGAACCGTAGAAGGAGGATATGGCTTCGGGATATAGTAGGTATTAACAGAAAAGGGGAAAATTTCAGAAAAACGCAAGGAAGAAGAAGGAGCGCGTGAGGGCCGCGACTGGGCGTGCGACTGGGCGTGCTCCTGGCGCGTGGGACAGACACACAGAGGCGCGTGAGGGCGCGTGAAGCGTCAGTTCGGTTCCCGGTTTGTTTCGTTCGATTTGTTTTGACCTGTTCTACCTAGATTGACCTATACTTACCGTGAAAATGGTGAAATATAGGTCTAATTGGAAGGAATTGTGTGGAAATACCCTATTAAATGTACAATCAAGAGAGAAAGGGATTCGAAACCAGGTAAGTAGCGTATCGACCTTTGAACTAGTTCTTAACTTGTTTTACAACATGTGAGTATGTTGTTTACCTGATTAAGAGCTTAATAAGTTATGATGAGCTTTGATGATAGTTTGTGTTTATTGTATATTGTGACTGCTTGCCTGTGATGTAAGCGTGATATAAACGATTGTCAGAATGTTCTACGTGTTGATCATGATACATGTATGAAAGCATGCAGTAACTGTGAGTATGTTATGCATGTTAATGGAAAGGTTATGACTCTAGATATGCTTATTGGTGGTTGAGCTATGGCTTATTTACTGAGTATGATAGTCTACTAATTCCCGCGGAGTTCCTGGCCAACGCGCTGTGTGCTAAGTCAGGGAGCATGAGTACTCCTGACCGTTGGTATATGAGATAAACAGGCCGCCAGAGCAATTAGTAGACGGGCCGTATTTGACCGAGAGCGAGTCTTACATACGAGTCCGAAAATTCTAGATAAGCATATCGAGAGAGAGTCAGTAACCTAGCTGGAGGTAGCTGAGATACCTCATTAACGAACAGATGACCCTAGTAAGAGAACTAGGAGTCAGTGATGAATAAAACGTAAAAACACCTGGAAAGATTAGTTATGAACCTGTGAATGATAAACTAGCTACTTACTGAGTAATCTAATTACTCATCAGAATTATTATAACTTTTCTTTCCAGATGTAGATGCTGCAGGTCAGCCGAGGACGAGACCAGCGGGCTAGAGGCTACTGGAAATCCATGTCTGGGTCTGTTCTGTAATTATGTTTCCGTTGTCAAGAATTTACCTTAGTCGTTTTAAGTTTTTTGTAAAGTACTGTTTTTTTTCTTTTATAGAAATACTTTACTGGATGTTTTCAGAAATATTTTTAATTTTATGATTGGGTATCGGAGTCTCTTAATATTGTCGATAGTAACTCCTGTTAATCGCGTTGGCGATGAGCGGGCGTTACAAGTTGGTATCAGAGCCTAGGTTATAGGTTCTGTAGACAGTCTAGAATAGACAGTATGGATCCCTTTAGTCCAGCTCAACGGTATCTCACCTCGGTCAGGTAACTGATGCATGACTAAATTGTATGGAAGAATAGTATGAAAGTTTAAAAGAATTGATTATGAATACTTGATTATGTGTATAACAGATATGGTAGTGTTAAAATGTTTAGACCCTAGAATGTCCAATGTGGACCTGGGATTGAGGGGCAGCCTATAGAAGGAACTGCTCCAGCAGTGGCGATTCCGGAGACTACTTCTCAGTCGGCATCTAGAGATCAGCCGACTGTTGTTATTACTCTGGAGGCCTTGCAATCGCTGATTCAAAGTTAAGTGAATCAAGCGGTGCAGAGCCGAATGGATTAGGTGGTACAGATAGCTTTTGCTGGTTTTGGAAGGTGGGCGGCTCCGGCAGCACCTGTACCTAGCCATGTGACTCTAGTGCCTGAAGCACAAGTAGGTGTTCAGGTAGCGATACCTCCAACAATTTCGAAGGAGCTACCTGGTACAACGGTAGTGACAGAGGGACCACTACGGGTAGTAACCTATGGGCGATGATGTATGACGAAGGAAAGTGAATACATATGAAATTTTATAAAACTTACACCGCCAACTCTTGGAGGAAAGAGACTGATCCTTAGGCAGCTGAATGGTGGCTGGAATGTATTGAAACAAAATTTACATTCTACAACTTCCCAGAGAACCATAAAGTGTTGTGTGCTACGTATTTGTTGGAGGGGCCAGCCCATTTTTGGTGGAAATCAAAGAAGCCGAAGATGGAGGCTGGTGGAGCCCCAATCACATGGGCGGCCTTTAGACATGAGTTTTGTGAGAAGTATTATCCTGCTCTAGCGAGATTGCGAAACCGAAAAGCATTTATGCAATTGGAACAGGGTAATAGGTCAGTAGAGGAGTATGAGGCGGAATTCACACGATTATCCAGATTTGTTCCTCTTATGGTTGCTACTGAGGAAGAGAAGACGGATCTCTTTATTCAGGGTTTGAGGCAAGAAATACAGGGATCCGTGTCTGCCCATGCTTCTCAAGATTTTGTTACGGCTTATAATGCTGCGGTCAAGTTAGATGCTAGCACCCCGAGGAATAATCAGGGTTCAAGCAGTCAGGTACGGCCAAGTGGTAAACGAAAATTTCTCCAAATATCCACGGGTTCGCAACAGCAGACGGTACCACAACGAGTTGATCGCCGGCTTTATTCCGGTGAAGGGAGGGCAGGTTGTAGTAAATGTGGGTTAACTCATGCGGGTTCTTGTAATGCTACAGACAAGATATGTTATAACTGTGGCAAGACTGGTCATCTCGCCAGAGTATGTCGTAGTGCAAAGAACCCTAATATGATGCGCCCCGAGCGATCTGTTCCAGGTGGAGGTGGGGGTCAGTTGAGTGCCGGGGGACATCCTCAGGCTCGAGGTAAAGCCTTTGCCACGACAAGCAAGGCAGCAGGGGATGCCAGCACGGTGGTGACAGGTACTTTACCCATATCTGGCTATTTTGCTTATACTGTATTCGATTCTGGCTCGACGCATTCTTTTATATCATTATCGTTTGTCTGTCAAGCCCGACTTGAAGTAGAGCCTTTAGGTTATGAGATTTTAGTTTCTACACCTTCAGGAGTCATGTTGATGACCCGTGAAAAGGTGAAACTGAATAAAGTAGAAGTATCCGGCCAAACATTAGACGTGTTGTTAATGGTGCTAGATATGTATGATTACGATATTATTTTGGGCATGGATTGGCTGTCTGCTCATCATGCTAGTATTGATTGTTATAAGAAGGAGATAGTTTTTCACCCCTCGATGGGAAAGAGCTTCCGGTTTCAGGGTACAAAGCTGGGAAGTGTTCCCAAGACAATTACTGCTTTGAAGGCTAGGAAGCTAATTGGTCACGGTGCTGTGGCATTCCTGGCTAGTGTGGTAGAAGTGGGACGAGTGGATACAGATGTATCAACTGTACCTGTAGTGAATGAATTCCTGGATGTTTTTCCTGATAAATTACCTGGTTTACCACCAGAGCGGGAAGTCAACTTTGGTATTGAACTAGAACCAAGGACAACACCTATCTCTAAAGCTCCTTATAGGATGGCTCCCGCGGAATTGAAAGAGTTGAAGTTGCAATTACAGGAATTGTTGAACCAGGGATTCATACGACCTAGTGTGTCACCATGGGGAGCTCCAGTGTTGTTTGTGAAAAAGAAGGACGGCACACTTCGTCTCTGCATTGACTATAGGGAGCTGAATAAGGTGACCATAAAAAATAAGTATCCCTTGCCACGAATTGATGACTTATTTGACCAGCTTCAAGGGGCAGCGGTATTTTCGAAGATTGATCTTCGTTCTGGTTATCACCAGATAAGAGTCAAAGAAAATGACATACCGAAGACAGCTTTTCGTACTCGGTATGGGCATTATGAATTTGTCGTGATGTCTTTTGGCTTGACTAATGCCCCTGCAGTGTTTATGGAACTGATGAATCGGGTATTCCAGGATTTTCTGGATTCTTTTGTCATTGTGTTTATTGATGATATCTTGGTTTATTCCAAGACAAACGATGAACATGCAGAACATTTGAGGAAGGTTTTGTTGGTTCTGCGTAAACAAAGATTATATGCCAAGTTCTCAAAATGTGAATTTTGGCTTCAAAAGGTAGTATTCCTTGGTCATGTGGTATCCAAGGATGGTATAACTGTTGATCCAGCAAAGGTGGAGGCAGTTATAGGTTGGGTTCGACCAACTACAGTTATTGAGGTGAGAAGTTTTCTGGGTTTAGTCGGATATTTCAGGCGCTTTATTAAAGACTTTGCAAGGATTGCTGCACCACTGACTCAGTTAACCCGAAAAGGGAAGAAATTTGATTGGAGCCGAGCTTGGTAATGTGGTGTTTGCTCTGAAGATATGGAGACATTATTTGTATGGTGAGAGGATACAAGTATATACTGATCATAAGAGTCTTAAATATCTGTTCACCTAGAAAGAGCTCAACATGAGGCAACGTCGGTGGTTGGAGTTGGTAAAAGATTATGATGTGGAGATCCTACATCATCCTGGTAAAGCTAATGTGGTAGCTGATGCCTTGAGTCGTAAGACAGCTCACTCATCTGCAATGCTAACGAGACAACACCACATTTAGATGGAGTTTGAACGAGACCAGATAGCTGTCTTGGTCAGGAAAGCGGCAGCTCAGCTAGCTCTTATGACTATTTGTCCGACGTTACAGGAACAAATTATTCGGGGTCAGCAAGGGGACCCTTATTTTTCAAAAGTTGTGAGGCAACTTGAGACTGGAGGAATCAAGGATTTCTGGATAACGGGTGATGGATGTTTGAAGTAGCAGAACCGAACTTGTGTGATGTAGAGATCAAGAGGAAGATTCTATCTGAGGCGCATGAGTCGCCCTATACTGTGCATCCAGGTGCCACAAAGATGTATCAGGATTTGAAAACATACTTTTGGTGGCCTGGGATGAAGAAAGATGTTGCTGAATGTATGAGTAGGTGTTTAACTTGTCAACAAGTTAAAGCACCTAGACAGAAACCAGCTGGATTATTGCAACCTTTAAATGTGCCTCAGTGGAAGTGGGAAGAAGTGACTATGGATTTCATTACAGGACTACCGAGAACCCAGTTAGGGTTTACAGTGATATGGGTCGTTGTGGATAGATTAACTAAGACAGCCCATTTTATACCAGGCAAGTCTACATATTCGGTTGACAAGTGGGCACAATTGTATTTAAAGGAGATTGTAAGGTTGCATGGTGTACCAGTTTCTGTGGTATCAGATAGGGATACGCGGTTTACTTCTCGATTCTGGAAGGATCTTCAGGAAGCCCTTGGTATACAACTGAAGTTTAGGATAACGTTTCATCCTCAAACAGAGGGACATACTGAGAGATTAAATCAAATTCTTGAGGACATGTGTACATGATTTTGCTGGCGGTTGGGACACCTACCTGTATCTGGTTAAATTTGCCTATAACAATAGTTCTCAGGCAACCATTCCGATGATTCTTTTTAGACATGTTATGGATGGAGGTGTCGAATTTCGATTTATTGGAATGAGGTAGATAGAAAATAGTAGTTGGATCCAAACTTGTTACGAATGGCCAATGAGGCGATACAGAAGATTAGGAAAAGAATTCTGATCGTTCAAAGTCGTCAGAAGAGTTATGCTGATGTTAGAAGGAAGGACCTAGAGTTTGACATGGGGGACCACGTGTTCCTGAAGATCGCACCTATTCTTGAAATGTAGAGTTGGATATGGTAAGAGGGGAGAACTTATCCAATGTTTTATTGAACCTTCGTGATTCTCGAAAGAGTTGGGCTAGTAGCCTACATACTAGCATTGTCACTAGCATTAGAGGCTGTACATAATGTTTTTTTTATGTTTCGATGTTAAGTAAATATATTGAAGATCCTATGTACGTTCTTCGTTATAAAGATTTACTGTGGAAGAGAATCTAAGCTACGGAGAACAGGCTATTAAAATTTGATACGGGAGATTTTTGCGTAGCAGAGACATTACCTCCGTTAAAGTTTTAGGAAAGAAGCAATAATTTTGGAAAGCTACTTGGGAACAAGAAGAAAGTTAAAACTCGAATATTGACATTTGTTCCTAGAGTTAGGAACTTTCGAGGACGAAAGTTTTTAAAAGGAGGGTAGAATTGTAATAACCCGAAAATAATAAATAAATTAATAAATTAACAAATTAATTAAATAAAAATAAAAATAAATAAATAAATAATAATAATAATAATAATAATAATAATAATAATAAAAAAAAAAAGAAGAAAAGAAGAAGAAGACAGCAGCAGCTTGAAGCTGCTGCCATGGAGAAAGGAAGAATGGACAGGTGTGAAGGGAAAAGAAAGAAAAGAGAGGAAGATAAAGGATGTGGAAGCGTATTAGGGCTGTATTAGGTTTTTAAAAAAGAAGAAAAACAAAGAATGGTGATTAGCGAAAAACCCAGAAAACAGAGGAGGAAATTTTTGAGAATTCGAGTTTTGGTTGCTTAAAATTGGACATTAATCGAGGGTAAAGAAAGAGGAGTTGTTGCTGAGGAATCATTTGGGGAAGGGGATACGGCCACGAGCTGAAATCGGACGGTGATTCGAAGGTAACGAAAAAACCCATATCACCGAACCTTTAAATCTCGATATCTTGGTTCGTATTGTATAATAAGTTATGATATATGGCTTGTTAGAAACGTAATAAGGAGATCTACAAATTTGTAGAAGGAATCAGGATGAAATTCGAACCGTAGAAGGAGGATATGGCTTCGGGATATAGTAGGTATTAACAGAAAAGGGGAAAATTTCAGAAAAACGCAAGGAAGAAGAAGGAGCGCGTGAGGGCCGCGACTGGGCGTGCGACTGGGCGTGCTCCTGGCGCGTGGGACAGACACACAGAGGCGCGTGAGGGCGCGTGAAGCGTCAGTTCGGTTCCCGGTTTGTTTCGTTCGATTTGTTTTGACCTGTTCTACCTAGATTGACCTATACTTACCGTGAAAATGGTGAAATATAGGTCTAATTGGAAGGAATTGTGTGGAAATACCCTATTAAATGTACAATCAAGAGAGAAAGGGATTCGAAACCAGGTAAGTAGCGTATCGACCTTTGAACTAGTTCTTAACTTGTTTTACAACATGTGAGTATGTTGTTTACCTGATTAAGAGCTTAATAAGTTATGATGAGCTTTGATGATA